>NC_048448.1:37035490-37309105 GCF_004353265.1 Vitis riparia
CATATATAACATACAACTTCATAAATCTTAAGCATAATACAAAGCAAACAACAAGATATGTTAATTTAAATTATTAAGAGCTTATTTAGTTGTGTGATTTAAAAATAGCTTTCTGTTTTTAAATACAAAAAAGTTATATTTAAAAATTTCTAACACTATTTTATTGTTGTTCTTTGTAAACAATTTTTTAAAATAAAGTAAAATAAGAAATAATTTTTAAAAAATAAGTAGGAGTTGTTTTCATCAATTTTTCAAAAACAAAAAATATATAAACTCATTTGATTATGTTTTTTGAAACCTATTTTTAAAAATTGTTTTTAAATTAAAGAATAAAAAATAATATTTCATAATAAGTTTTAGAAAATAGGACTAAACAAACCCTAAATAGTAGGGGTTTATAATATTAAAGAGAAAAAAAGTTAATTTAAGACTTTGCATGCAGGTAGACATCAGGTTGTAAAACTGGTTTACTAAGGCACTCATCTTATTTATATATTCTTCTATGTGCACGCATTGACCATGTGGTTAAGATGTATTGCACCAAAATCTCATGATTAACTTGCAATTCGAAATCACAAACTAGTTGTACATATTAGAAACAAACCATATTGGGTCATGCACATTTTCCGTCATTTTCTATTTCTTAGCCACAAATATGATCAAATGAAATTGTTATATCCTAATTATATTTTTTAATTAGGTGATAAATAAATGAACTCCTTTTAAAATTAATAATTGGGATATTAGGGATAATTAAAATATTATTAGAAGAAAACAAATTAATCACGGCTTAATAAATGTAAATAAATTAATCCGAGCATACATTTTTCTTTATTTGTTTTGGTTTCTTTACAAGAATGCTTCTTTATGTATTCTTGTTGAACCTATAAAATATCATCCATAGACATTCTTTTTGAATAATTAAGAATCGATATTTCTAATTGGTTGGTTATTATTTTAATCGAAATTTACTTCATCGTTTATGAATATCATATAGATTTAAAAAGAATTTCACACTTAGAAATGTACCTCTCAGAACATTTGAAGTTAAGATGTTTTTGTCTTCTTCAATTTGATTCCTCATCGACTTTGAGATTCACATTCCTTTTGATGTAAAAAAATAAATAAAAATAAATAAATAAAAAGAATTAGAAGAAGCAGAGCAAAAAATTAAATAGTGTGAATTGGAATGAATAAAGTTTTAATCAAAATTGGAAATTAAGGTGAAACATCCTAAATTATATACAAAAGCTCATATAATATTACACCATAATTTCTTTAAATTAATCTTAACCTTTTAGTGCAGTGTGTACAGTCATTGCTTGTTTGTGGATTAGAATTAGTATCTTCTGCTGCTGATATGGTATCACAACTTCTCTGCTCATCACTGTACTCTGTCATTGTCTGATGGTCGCGCTTGGTGGCTTCTGTGTTGTCACAGCTCCTCTGAGCATCAGTACTGGTATCTTCTGGGATGTTTCTGTTGATAACATCACCTGTATATATAAGATAGTACCCACACTCTTTCACTTCGACTGGTGCATCCAAGCTATGAAATGAAGCCTTCAAACGTCTCCATTCGTTTGACCAATACTGGTTGTCAATAGCAACCTTGGGATAATAAGTCACACACATTTGACTTGATTCACCGCAAATTTGGCAGCAATAAAACTGGACATCATCCACGTGACAGCATTCAGATTGATCACCACAGATATTGAGTTTGCAACACAACCGATTCCTAGCCGTAGGAATAAAAACAGAGTATAAAGCAAATCCTAAGAAGTCATCTTTTCTGTACCAATCCATAGGAAGCTCTATTGTTATTTGAGATCCCTTTTTTTGCTGGCTTATCCACTCTGGAATTCCATTATTTCCCGAAATAACAACTCTGATTGCCTTGCCCCAATAGGAGCCGCATTCAAATTCCTGCACAGAAGCACAGTGTTAATACTCTGTTCATAAGGAAAAGGGCTGAATGTTATGAAAATCAAACCTCAATCGTTGATTTCCAGCATTTGAACAGAGAAAAACCAAGTTGACTTGATGGACTTGATAAAGTTTCCAAGCATGTGCAACTGTGGATATCTAGATATCGTAAACTTGGCGGAAGCTCTGGAACTTGTAGAAGCCCCTGGCAGTGACTCAATTCAAGGACTCTCAGTTTAGAAAGTTGAACGCTGCCTGCAAGTATGCTACTAAAACAGTCCATGCTTAGATTTAGACCTGAAGCGTTCAAACCCGCTAAACATTGCAAACTCCTCAGGTTCTGGGGAAATTTCTCAAGTTTTGTACAGAAACCCACATTTAGAGCTTTGAGAGAACTCAAATTACAAATGCTTTCTGGAAGACTCACAAGGTTGGTGCAATATCCAAGATTCAAATATTGAAGCCCTCTTAAATATTGAATTGATGCTGGTAGTTCTTTTATAGCAGTTCCATCTAAATGAAGCTCTCTTAAATTTTCCACATCCTCAAGGATTTCCGGAAAGCTCCTTAATCGTGAACAGCCTGAGCAGAAGAGACTTGTAAGGGATTTCAATTCACATATGCTACTGGGAAGACGCTCAAGGTTTTTGCATTCTCGCAAACATAAGCTATTAAGTTTAGGGGGACACTCAATAGTGGGTAGTTCATTGACGGCATTTCCCTTTAAACAAAGCTTCCGTCGGGATTGCACATCCTCTTGACATTCCCGGCAAATGGTGGGTATCATTGCTTTACCATTGTTCTTTTCATGATCATGGGCATATATAAGATGGATCCCACACTCTTCCACTTTCATTGCTTTACCACGTAAGAAGCCACAAAATGAAGCCGTCAACTGCCTCCATTTATTTGAGTGATACTTCACAATCCTCACCTTCGGAAGATAAATCATCCACATTTTTGGTACAACACCATAGCAGTGACACGAGGGACAAAACTGGAGTTCATCCACAAACTTAATTTCATGACCACGCAAAGTCAAATCACACTTGAAGTAAGTTGCATCATTCTCCAGTGTCTCCTCGGATTCATTATCAAGTGGATCATAGACACAGTACAAAACAAAACCCAACAAGTCGTTATTTTTATACCAATTTTTAGGAAGCTTTGCTACTACTGTAGCTCCCTTTTTGTGATGGCTTATCCATTTTGGAATTCCACAACTTCCTGAAATAATAATATGTACTCGGGCAATAAGTGTTGCTCTAGGATTAATCATCTCGCATTCAAAATCCTGCACAAAATTTAATTAACACGTAAATCCCCAATTCTCCACAAAAAAAGTTTTGTTCTATATATGAATATCATACCTGAATCACTGATTTGAAGCAGTTGAATAGAGAAGACCAGAGTAGAGACCTGAAGAAGTTTCCAGCCGTGTGCACTCATGTACATCTAAGACACACAAACTGGATGGAAGCGCTGGAATTTGTCGAAGCTCTCGACAGTGACCCAAGTAAAGGAGTCTCAGCATAGAAAGTTGATTGACCCCATCAGGTATGCTCCTAAAAAGATTCCCGGCTAGAAGTAATTGTCGCAGAGATGATAGGTGGCAAATTTCAGTGGGGATTCCTCCTTCATCTATACTGCAGAAAGACAGATCTAACACTTCCAACGAGTACAAGCCGCAAATATCACTCAGGATTTCTCCTTGCATTAGCTTTGACCTAGATAGATTTAATGTCTCTAAGGAGCATAAACCTGACAAAGAAAGCAATTGGCAACATGTTGAATTTAAGCCACAAGCACGGAGATGCTTCAAGCTTTGCAGCCTTCCCAGGTTTTGTGGCAATTTGTGGAGTTTTGAACAGTAACTGACAGTGAGAACTCGAAGAAAGCATAAATTACAAATGCTTTCTGGAAGAGTCACAAGGTTTTTGCAGTGGTCCAGATTCAGAACTTCAAGCCTATTCAAATGTTTGATTGATGATGGTAGCTCTTTTATAGCTGTTTCGTTCAAGTGAAGCTCCCTTAAGTTTTCCATATTCTCCAAGATTTCTGGAAAGTACTGTAATTGTGAACAGTGAGAGCAAAATAGAGATTTGAGGGATTTGAACTCCCAAATGCTTGTTGGCAGACTCTCAAGGTGTTTGCACTCTCGCAAACATAAGGTATCAACTTCAGAGGCACACTCAATGGGTAGTAGGCTGATTGTCTGACCCTTTAAACAAAGCTTTCGGTGTTCCACATTCCTCTGACATTCCAAGCAGCTAGCATCCGCATCCTCAGTCTGTACTATTGGATCTTGGGCGTATATAGGTTGGAGCCCACACTTGAGCACCTTAAAATGATCGTGAGAGCCCATAAATTGAGCCTCAAGAAGCGTGTATTGCTTGGTGTGACAGCTCTCCAGAATAGCAGCCTTAGGATAGATCATCACCCACATTTGTTCTGATACACCTCCATCATGGTAGCATTTACAAGTAGTGCGAAAACTGAGATGTCGCACACACAGGGAAGAAAGTCCATATCCGTCATTCAATGACAATTCACATTCTAACTCAGTGGTGATTGAAGATTCAGCTTCAAGTAAATCGTCATATTCATGTAGGGCTTCGTCACCAGATTCATTCTCCGATGTATGTGCAAAATCATTTTCTGGTATGTCCTCACATTTATCGAGTGGAGCATAAACAAAGCATATAGCAAATCCCAATAAGTCATTATTTTCATAACAAATCTGAGGAAGCTCCATTCTGATCTGATATCCCTCTTCCTGATTCGTTATCCACTTGGGAATTCCACTGCTTCCCGGAACAACAATACAGATTCCATGGCCAATGTAGTGAGAATCAGCGAGAAATACTCCATTTGAATTGCTCTCGTGTTTCAAATCCTGCACAAAAGGTCAATGTAAATCCAGTGGGTCTGCCATTATGTGAGTTTTTATGAGAGAGTTTGTTATCAGTTTTCGATAAATTGATTCCCAGTATTAACTTTCTTTGATCTATGCTCCTGAATCTACTTAATATCCCTTTTAGATGATGGATAATCAATCAACATGAAAGTGAGTGACAAGATTAAGTGTGGAAACTGGAAGTGAGGGGAAACTGAAACCGTAAGTGAGTAGAATAAGCAGATCTCTTCTTCACTTGCAGTAGCTTCTTCTCCATACAGATTCAGAGATCTTAGAATTGTAGCTTCAACTTAACTCTCAGAATCTTAAAGACAAAGTTCGCTCAAATTTCAAAAACTCACAGAAAAATTTCTCCTCATGTTTCTCTTAATCCCATGAGGCGAGAGACATGTAGCACACACTTATTGGCTTTTTTCCATGCAAGTTTCAAGGTGGAGTCGTCTAATGAACTAAAACATTCCCTCAAATCCTAATGGAAATTCACACTAGAAATTTCAGAATTTGCTAAAGAAAAGTTTAATTCATTTTATTCCTGAATAAAAAAAGCATTTGAGGGCATTTTAACTTCCTAATAATTATTATATTAAACTATAATTCTCATTATTTAAACTCACGATCTTTCACTTCATCACCACATTTTGAAGAGACTTTCGTCATCTTTTCCATGAATTAATTGATGTTTAAGGAGGTATAATAAAATTTTAATTGAATTTAACATTATTTCTATCCTTATAGTCATCTTAAACTATTTTTTTTATACTCTTATCAAAATAAATAAAAACTTAACAAAAAAAAAAAAGATTTCAAAGCAAACTTTATAAAGTTATCAACACTTATTTACATCATTATTTAAAAAAAATTATAATTAAAAAAATGTCATTTAAAAATTATAAAGAATAAAATTTTTAGAAAAATATATTAGTTATTTGAAATAAAATATAAGGGAAATCAAAATTCTTAGTAAATGAATCATCAAAAAACTGTAATAGCTTTGCAAATGAGAAAAAAAAATTAAAAGTAAAAAAAAAAAAATTATCAATGTCAAGATTGAGTAACAATTTTTTTCTTTTTCTTTTTTGTAAATTTTTTATATTCTTATTTTATGTATTCATTACAATTTTTAAATTAATAAATAAAGTTTTTATCACAAAATTTTAAAATGGCATGTATGTTTCAAAATTTATATATTGTTATTAGATTTTTATAAATTTCATTTATATCTTCAAAATTAGAATTATTAAACTCATATTTTAAAATATGATATCAAATAGTTATTTTTTCATCATTTAGCAATATCAAACTTTTTTGTACTTTATTAAAAAAAAAAAACTATTTTTTAAAAAATTAATGACTATTTTGTATAATATTTGTATGAATTATTTAATATATAAGTATTACTTATTTAATAGTTTATTTTTTTTTAATTTATTAGAGAAAGAGTGGTGCATATATAATTCAAATAAAAGGTAATTTCATATTGCAAAAAAGTTTGCGAAAAAAGGATATTTGAACAAGGATTGAAATTTATAGGAACACTATTGGACACCTAGTTTTAGGTTTGTCCCATTCCAACAATCATGACTTGGTAGTAGCCTAATCTCAAATCTAACTTTGTCAGCCCTTCCTTTACTAAGTTGATCAAACAAATTGTTAACAAGCAGAATAAAATATTTTTCACTTTCACCTTGTTGAATCTTCGATAATCTATACACATTTAGAGGGATCCATTATGTTTCTTTTAGAATAATATAGATGTGGCATATGAAGCTTTAGTTTGTTGGATGTATCCCATGTTAAGCAAGTCCTTAAGTTGTTTCCTTAGTTATTCTAAATTAGGTAGTGCCATCCTATGGGACCTCCATGGCAAGGGGCTTAGCTCCTGGCTCTAAGTCAATCTTGTGCTCCCTTTCCCTCATTTGTGTGAGTTTCTTATGAAACTTTAATGGTATCTAAGGATGGCAAAGTTTGATACAATTTGTCAACCAAACTCAAACCCGAGGCATTTTTAGTGGGTTTGGGTTGAGTATAATCATGTTTAGGTCAAATTTGTGTAAATCTAAATAACTTGTTTAATAAATAGGTTGTTTTTTAGTCAAACTACATAATAAAAATTTCACTTAAATTGAGTTGTCTAATAATGATGTTAATTAACTAGATTATAACAATAACCCACATTTGACTAATTTAAAACTTGACTTTGAATAAGTAGGTTAATTGAGTTATAAACATGTCAGATTGGGAAGTTAATCATATTAACTTAAACAAGATCTAACTTGACTTTGTTATTAAATGGGACATTATTATTAAATGGACTATATGACATGTTACTTATTTAATAATTAGGTTATGCCCGAGTTCATTCTTTTAACCTAATTATTATTTTTTGTGTCATGTTTGAGTTGATTTATTTAATCAAGTGTCTTTGCTTTGACACATTGTGAACAGGATCCACCAACATGAATTGTCACTTCTAGTGGCATCACATACTAGAACTCTTCAAATACCACCTCAATTACCTTGTGAATGAGTTCCCTTATTGTATATTTCTTTTCCTCCTTTAATGTAGCCAAGTAGGTCATTTTCTTATTCTTCAATCCCTTCTTTACTTTCATAGTTGATAGCAAGAAGATCTCAAGTGTACCTTTATTGTCTGTGAGGACTACACATAGCAAGTTAAATCACGTTAAAATTTGAAAGATCAAGAAAGGGTTAAATGAGGAAATGAGTGAGTCAAGACTTATAGACAATGTGGAAAGGCAAGACAAAGTTATGATGAGTTTGGGAGATGAGGATTGATCATTATAAATTACGAAAGAAGACACACAAACATGGAAAATGAGGCATCCATCAAGTTGGATGGAAATTTGGAACTTAAAATCTAGAGGCATTATGTACTTTGAATTTGAGGTGAAATTTAAAGCATTTCCTAAAGTCCATTTTTGGCAAGCTATAAATCTTTTGAAGCTCTGGAATTCAGGAATCCAGCGCTTCAAATGCTGCAAAAATTGGAGTTGAAACAAGGAAATTATACGCGTTTGAAGCATACTAGTCAGAGAAGAATGTTGAGTTTGAAATTCATTGTGCATTTTGAACTCAACCCCGTGATTTTGAATTGGACCTCCTTCTACTTATGAGTTCGAAATTTACTTGGAGCTTACCCAAATTCCAAACTCAACCACTAGTTATCGACTTTGAGGCTTGAGACATGTTGAAATGAGTTTCAAACGCCCCTATCAAATTCGAAATACATTATACTCATTCAGAACTCGCAATTTTTGAAGCTTTTTAGGTTGTTTATGACTTTTCCTTGTAATAAGTGGCCAATGAGAGTATGCCACATGTTAGGTCATTGATAATACTATATAAACTCTCTTAGTTCTAGGGTTTAAAGATCTTTTTCCAAGAGTTTGACATTTTGTGGTGGAAAAAGACAACAACTTCGGTTTGTTCCTCTTCTTTTTTAGTGAATATATTGTTTTTTTAGTTTCTTTTGATTCAACTTATGAAATTTTACTGTTTTATGGAATGTGATTATGGCATCACCCCCACGGGGCTAAAAGCCAACTTGGGGCTTGAAGTATGAGTAAGGCTAAGACACTTACAGGGATAATGAGTAAATCATTATAACAATAAGATTAATTATTGGTTGAGTCACAATTTATCAATTTTATTTTTACCCTATCCTTGTGAGTTAATTTAAGGAATAATATAGTAAGCTATTACTCGATACTAGTGATTCTTGGTAACTCTTGATCATTAGTTATCCTGGTCTTCCCTATCATTATCTACCTTATAACAAAGCTATAAGGAGTACGAAGAGTTAAAAAGACAAGTCTTAAACTAGTAATTCTTCTCATTTATTTGATGGTTTTAGGAGTTTGTTTTAAAAAGGAAAATTAGGTTTCAAATTCAATTTTGAGTTTTAGAGCTTCGATCGATCGTGAGCGGTTAAGGATCCTAAAACCTCAATATCATGTTACTTAAAGACCTCTGTTTTCTCTGGTTCTATACCTTAAGTTGGATTGAGGAAAGCCTTAGACTTGAATCAATTGAATTAAAAATCAATATAAATTTTGTTATTAATTTAGTTTCTTTTATTTAGTTTTACTAAATAAAAGTTCATTCACATATTGTTTTTCACTTTAGGATTTAAATAAAATTGATTCATTTGTCATAGTATTAACAAATTCCATAGCCAGTCCTAGAGGATGATACCTGGAGTACTATAAAAGTTGTAGTGACTCTTTCTTTGGTTTTTCTTAATCAGAGTTACTACATAAAAAAGACTTAGTATTTGAACAAGAGAGAAGAACAATCAGAATTCAAGTAAAATGGGATGATCAATGTTAATGAATGTTTACCATAATAAAGAATGATACTTGATTCTACACAACTTAGGTATGGATCAAAAGATTTAACATTAGAGAGAATAACTCATGTATATTAAAGCATTTTGGTGCTACGTTCTTTTTACCCTTGATCTTTTATGAGGACTGAGCCAATAAGGCTTACACTTGAAAATTTAATGTGTTTGAAACATTCCTCTAAAATCCATCATTCAAATATTAGAAAACAAGTAAAGTATTTTTTTCATATGTTCATTAATATACCCAAGGTAGTTCTTGAATTATCCCAACACAAACATCTTTCAAGTCTTAATTTTATCAAATCAATATATATCTTTAGATTTCTAAAGAAACTACTATAATGATGCACATTCATCCATGAGTTAGGTAGATTTTATCTCTTGAAAGAGTTCAAAAATAGTGCAAACAAAATTCATTGTACAATTCATATCTCTCAATGGTATGTTATTCAACTAAAACTAGTAATGCCTTATGTTAATGGGCTTAGTTTTATAATGTAAAACTAGATCTTTAATATATTAATAGCTTAGCTCTCATGTTATGACAAGGCATAATTATGATTTATCACTCACACCATAATCCTTTTAACATACGTTTTATCGAAAGTAATTGCTTAGTTTGTTAGCTTCTTATTAAGCTAGGCAATTGAGCAATTAAAATATAGAAACATCCCTTGTAAGTGTTCTTCCCATCTTTAGACAATCCATCCCTAGTCATCATTTGTATGAAAAATGTTGTCTACAAATATGTTGGTGTAATACCACAATCCAAGTTTATAAGTACCAACCACAAATATAATGATTCTATTAACAACTCCAAGGTGTGATTTCTTAGGAAGATTGTTATCAAGCATAAACTCCTATGCTATAGGTTTATGCAACCTAAATGTCATTAGATAAAGAAGGCTTCCAACCATTGATCTACAGGTGGATAGATTTACAAACTTACCACTCCCATCTCTTGTAAAAATTTTCCTACAACTTTTCTATTGTCGTGACCTAGCTAAGTTCATCCATTTTAATTTAGCTTCTAGAGAGGACCCCATCCCTAACATTTCCAATCACATTGTTGATAGGATGATCACTAGTTTCTCTTATTTTGCTCCATGTGGATGTTTGCTTGATTTTCAACATTGAGTTCATTCACATTCTCAATCATTCAACTCTTTTTTCCTCGCCTAAATCTAGAATGTTTGATGAAATATCCTTAAGAAAAACATATTATTTTCTTTACTTCCTAAGTCATCTATCAATACTTTGATCGATTCAATTACAACTCTTTAATTATTAAAGAAGATCTTAAAGGCTTTAATCCAAGTTGAGTATCTAACAAAAATTCTGTCAACACATGTTGATTCAAACATCCCTAATTTTTTAGAATTGTTTAGATAAGACATTGTTTCTAAAAACTATATTTTACATTCAGCTTCCTGCTTGTCTAAACATCATAGCAAGTCCTTTTGGTTTTAACGTATAGGTGGACTCAGTTAGAAGTATAAGATGTTGTGTTTATGCATTCAAATGACAAGTTGTTAGAGCCTTTGGATTAATCCATTCTAAGCTTAGGATCGTTGGGGTGTATGCAAAAACTATCTTAGGGATCTCTAGATCTACGCAACAAAAGCGTATACATGAAAAACTATAGATCCATGTGCTTAAGAAAATACACCTACAATCTTGATGTTTCCAAAATGATTTCAGTCGATGAAAAAGCTAGTGCAAATCTCAACAACCAAGAGATCTTTTGCTCGATGGCTCTCTTTCCTGGATCTAGGCACTTGTAGATGGTGGAATCCTCATAGAAGGGTGGAGGCTCTGGTTCCTCTCTTTAGATTCTAAAGAAATGGAAGAAGAATAAAAAAAATCCTAACCCCTAAATGGGTTTATATAGGATTCCCTATGGGCTTAAGTGACTTGAGTTTATCTTAGGCTTAAGGGTCACTAAAAAAAGCCTACTTGGATCCTAATTAATTAATTAGTCCTATTAGGGTCCAATTAATTAATTATCCCATTCTAAAAAACATCATTCATAAGATCTAAAGCAACTTTGCATTTTTACCAAAACACCCTTATGTACACATATGAATAAATAACCCATATATCCCTTAAGTAATGTGTCACATAGAAGTATGAACTCGAGTAAGGACCATTAGGATTTGTAGGAAAATAGTGGCTTCTTTATAATCTAATTCTAAAGTTGACTTAACATCCTACTACAAAGAATCAACTTCACTCTAATATCCTATGATATTACATGAATATAAAATAAATGGGTACTAAAAGCAAGCTCCCCATGTACTGGTGTCCATAATATAATGAGGTGAACGCTACTAATCTTTTAAGATTACCTTTCCAATCCTTGAGTTATAGATGATCCCATTAAATGAAAATGGACATACTCTAACTCATAACGAACATGTGTTAAATTCTACTAATCGAATTACTACAACCAGTATGAATATAAATCCAGTTTTGCCAGCAAGTCCTCTAAGATCAATCACCAATCTCCTCAAGGAATCCTCAGCGTGATTATTTCTTCAATCCACACCTCTTTTTTATATGCTTCAATATGGCTCATCATGTGCTCACCACCAATCTCTCACCATAGCCTCCTTCAACTCTCTTCAGTTACCACGAGTTCTTTTCTCCTCCACTAATTACATTACAACAGAATCACTTTCATTATGTCATTGAAGTGATCTCCAAAAACTAGAAAACAAAAATTCTATTTGCAAAGCAACTTCTTCATATAGATTCATAGAACCAAAATAAGATGTTTTCACTTGTAGCAACATCTTCATGTAGATTCACAGAACTCAAATTGTAACTTCAAATTCACTCTTAGAATCTCAATTAAGGTAAAGCTCTCTCACATTTCAAAATCTCCCACTAAGAGTTTCTCTTGCTCTTCATTTTTAAAATGAGTAGAACCAACTCAGTGCCGAGGGACATAAGGCACACCCTTATGGCCTATTGTCATGCAAATTTCAAGGTGGAGGAGCATCCAACTAACTCAACAAATGTTTTTCCTTTTCCGGCCATTTGTTTCCATGGTCTAGAAAAATATGTCCTAGATCGATGATTCCCATTGTTTCAACTCTTTCATCAAAAATGCTTTCATATCACTCCGGTCTTTCACTCACATTACATGTGAACTCCAATCTGCAGTAGTGAAATCCTATCAAAAGACTTGGATTGAGTTCCTAGTTCTCAGTTGCTTAGCTGTAGCAAACCAGGACTTCTGTTAGCAACCTGGAACAAGTAGCTTATCCTTTCAATCCCATTTTCAATCTCAATTCCCTCCACCAGTGAAAACAAATGGTCTTATTGATCAACTCCATTCACTCCAGGGCTATACAGGAAACACTTGTGAGCAGGCAGGCAGTAGCTCCTCCCGACTCACCATATTTCCAACCCCATTTGCTCCATCAAATTCATAAGAAGCTAACAAAGCAACTAGCATTATATATCATACAATATCTATGCTAGTTAATTTACATGGAAAAGACAATTTCTAGCCAAAATATGCCAACATACAGGAATACATACAATTTATACAAACATTGTACGCTAACACAAGAAAATCATACCTGACTTGCTGATTTGAGGCAATTCACCAGAGAATGCATAGGTGGCAATGAGGTCCCAATTGAACTGTGCATATCTAACAGTCGCAGACTTGAAGGAAGCTCTGGAATTTGTGAAAGCTTCTTGCAGTGACTCAAGTCAAGGGCTCTTAGGTTAGCTAGTTGACTGATACCCACAAGTATGTCACTGAGGATTCCTCCTTCCTTTGGATTGCACCCACTTAGATTTAATACTTCCAATGACGATAAATGGAAAATACTACTGAACGCTCCTCCATTTAGATTGCAGTTTCTTAGACTTTATTCTTTCAACGCATTCAAGCAGTTATCACTCTTTATTACTCCTGGTGTTAGATTGCATTGATCTAACTGTAGTTTCCTTAAGAGAGATAAACCTGACAAAGAAGGCAATTGACAACCGAGCGAATTTAAAGAAAGAACCTCTAGACATGGCATTCTCTCCAGGTCCTCCGGCAATCTGTCAAGTTTTGAGCAACCTTCAAGACTTAGAACTTCAAGAAATCTCAAATTACAAATGTTGTTCGGGAGACCCTCAAGGTTTTTACAATTATCCAAATACAAGTTGCGAAGACCTTCTAGAAGTTCAATCGATGATGGTAGCTCTTTTATAGCTGTTTTATCTAAACTAAGTTTTTCTAGTTTTCCAATACTGCGCTTGATTTTTGGAAAACTAGTTAGTTTTGAACAGCCACTGCAATGAAGAGTTAAAAGGTGTTTCGACTCATGGATGTCCCCAGGAAGACTCTCAAGGCTTACACACCCTATAAAATTCAAGGAAAAAAAAGTTAGTTTAATAACACCCTTATATGTGGGTGAACCTTAAGTAAAATTATACAACCTGAAAGAATAAGTTCCTCCAAATTTGGCACGTTTGAGAAATTTGGTAGTTCAATAAGTTGTTGTGAATCTCTAAGATCGATGTACCTTAAATTTCTAAGACACTGGAACAAAATAGAATTTCTATTAATAAATCAATTTTAAAAAACTTTAAAATATTATGAAACAAAAGCAAAAATAAATAATAATCATACCATGTTTCCTTTCCAAAGTAGTTTTATGTTACTATTGCTCAAACTGAGGAAAACAAGATCATTTGGATAATAGTTTGATGGTAGAGATTCTAAAGAATATCTATCCCAATTGAGACATGTCAAGTCATCAAACGAAAATACAAAATCTTCAGGAAGTTGTATGCGATTGTGGGAGACGACAAGCAATCTAAGTCTATTCATCCTTTCGAAAGCTTTGCATGTAAACTGTATCTGTTCTGATGTGTCCATATCAACAGATATCCCTTCAATGTTTTTAGTCCCCTAGATAATAAGAGTATAAAATTATAAGAGCATAATACATATAAATCCTTACTAAGGTGATATAGATAAATAACTTCTTGAACAAAATATATTGTTTATGTACATATATATCTTACCGTATTTCTTTTTAATACTCGATAAATATCTGTATGTCTCCATAATCTACTCCTCTCTCCTGGCTCATTAGGACATTCTTGATCAACGATGCCCTTGCCCATTTGGGCTAACAAATCATGCATATTTATTGTCATTTGAAATGGTTATGAAACACCTATCAACAAGAGCATTTATCCCACTTTTCACTTCGCATTTGGAACCCTCCAACATTCTTGAGACCGTTTGCACATCTCTTCCTTTAAAGAAACATGCAATGTCAAGAAATATCATCCTTTGTGTATAATCCAATCCATCAAAACTTATTTTAAGCATATTTACAATTTCCATGTTAGGCACCTTTTCTAGCTTCCTCAATTCGCTTTCCCAATCTGGTGGTTGCTTTCCAAATAATAGAGAACCCAAAACTTTAAGTGCTAATGGAAGACCATCAGCATATTCTACTACTTGACAAGGGAGATCTCTATAACCTTCCTTAGGATGGTCTTGTTTAAAGGCATAGCAACAAAAAAGTTGAAGACCTTCTTGAAATTTTAATTTTTCAACTTTATACATATCATCCACTCCATGTCTAGTTAGCAGATATTTTTCCCTAGTAGTAATGATGATTCTGCTTCCTGGACCAAACCAATCATGCTTTCCAATTAAGTGTTCCAATTGTGTCAGCTCATCTACATCATCCAGAAAAACAAGAACCTTTTTTGAAGAAAGCTTATCCCTTATTATTTTGATACCTTCATAAACATTCTTTAAAACTATTTGCCCCTTTGTCCTTAGAGTATCATCAAGAAGTTGTTGTTGTAACTTAAGAAGACCAGAATTTTCTGTGGATTCTTTTCTGACATTTGTGAGCAAGGTAACACTTTCGAATTGATGTGAGATTTGGTTATAAAGAGCATTGATGATGGTAGTCTTACCGATTCCACCAAGCCCATAAACCCCGACCATGCGAACATCATTCGACTCAATCTTTAACAATGATCTTAGTTTTTCCAAACGAGAATCCATTCCAAAAATGTTCTTGTTAACACCTAAAATCTTAGGTAAGTTTCCATGAACGTTCTCAATAATATCATCGATAAGCTTTGATTCATACCTGCCAATTGCAAATCATAATAGATCATGTACTCACGCAATAGAATGAGTAGCAAAAGACAAAAAATTATGTGAAATAAATTTATTGATGCTTAGTTTTCCAACTATAACTTAGTAGGGCTAAAAAGAATTTAAATTAAAATAAAATGAACCACATCTATCAAAGTACTTATGAGTATAGTTTCATTATTCTATATAGTTGCTCGTGTGATAGAAATGCGGGAAGAAAATGCAGAATATGATTTGCATTATCAAAAGTGGAAAAAAGAAATTGAAATATTTTTGTGTTAACTTATCTACACAATCTTTTGGAAGGCTCAAAATGAAGTTGACTTGTTTGGAATATTACTACCCTATTTTGATAGGGGATTCCATCACAGAATCAACCACTATTCTGCATCCAAGCTTTTTAACCTAATAATTTTACTACCGATTAGACGATCAACATTACCATCTTTTGTACTTGCATAACTTTCTCTCACCATTCATTTAGGCTATGTTTGGTTCCCGGAAAATTTGAGGGAAAATGGGAGGGAAAGAAAATGCAAAGGAAAAGTAGAAGGAAAGAAAAGGTGAAGGAAAATAAAAAAATAGATTAAAAATTGATAAATTATTTTTTTTGTTACTTCAAACTCATTTTATTTATTTTAACTCATCAATATAAAAATTAAATAATTTAAAAATACATAAGTTTTTAATTAGTTTTAATTATATTTGATTTTTTTTGATATTTTTCATAGGACAACCAAACATAAGAAATTCATTTTCCTTAGCATTTTTTTTCTTTCCTTTGTACTTTCCGGGAACCAAACATAGCCTTAGATAATGGTTCCCCTAGTTGTTCTCTATTATTATTATTATTATTATTATTATTTATAAATTTTATAAAAAAAAATTAAAACCCTTTAATCAAAATATAACTTTTATAAATTAATTGAACATATTTTATTTATAATTTTAATTATTTTGTCTGAAGGAATTAAAAAAAAATTATTTTAAAAGAATATCAATTTTAACTTAAAATAATTTAGTATATTCTTTATCAAGTGTAAAATTTTAATGAACAGATTTTTATTTTATAAAAAATAAAAAAATTTAAAATTTTAAAACTCACATAGCTTTAAAAAAATTTTATATCAGCAGACAGAGAAAAGGAGAGTACTTCAAGTGAAAAATGAAAAGAAGTTACAATTACCTGTTCTCCGCAACATGTCCGGCTAGATTGCCTGCTTGCTCCATGGCAGTCCTCCATTTCCTTATCTTTTCCTTTCTCTCCTCGTCTGCATTTTCCTCATGACCGGCAAATGCTTCTCCACAAATCCCAGTTTGCTTCCGAACTTCAGACGGATCCACATTATAGAAAATTGGGATAACTTTTTGTCCCCTTTCCTCTTTGCATTCCATGATCTTGACAAGCTCGTCCAGACACCATTTGGAATGAGCATAGGTTTTTGAGAAAACAATAATGGCAATCCTTGATTCTTCAATAGCTTTTAAGAGCTCTGGTGCAATCTCTTCTCCCCTTGGAAGCTCTTCATCATCTCTGAAGGTTCTAATATTGTTACGAATCAAAGCCGAGTAGAGGTGATCAGTAAAGCTTTTGCGAGTATCTTCACCTCTAAAACTCAAAAACACATCGTAGCTCCACTGAGAGTGAGAAGTGGAAGAAGAAGAAGAAGAGGGTCTCTGGATGCTAGGGGAGGCCATGGTTGAACAGAAATTGGAGGAAAAATAAGGGTCTTCGGGTACTGAGTAACTTATTCCCCTAGCCTTATGTGAAGTTTGGATGTTGGTGGTGGGATGTGCTTTTTCGGATTCTTGATAAATATATTGCTATTAAAAAAAATAATATTTAAAATACCATAGTTTGGAAAATAATTCCAATTTTACGGCACTTTTGAACACGTAGGATAACACGTAGGAGAGATATGAAAACCCATCCCCCTTTCCATTTCCCTTCCCGTTTTTCTTCTCTTCCCTTCTCATTTTTCTTCTCTGCATCAAACCTCCTCTGCCCGAAAACCCACTATCCCGCACGTTGATCATGAGGTGGAGATCCTTGCCTCAACACCAATAGGAAGGAAGTGAAGTGCAGATCTGAGAAACCATTGCCCCGGTGTTTTCTGTAAGTTTTGTGGTTATATTTGGTTGTGTGGTTGTGTTTGGTCACCGAGAAAGTGTGGGAAAGCTGTAAAAAAATTAAAGTTTTTGTTTTTTTTTACAATGAAACCGAGTGGACTAAAAATAATGGAGAAAGTTTTAATTTTTTTGTGGTTCGACTTGTTGTGATTTTGTTTGGTTGCCAAGAAAGTGTGGGAAAGTTGAAAAAAAAAAAAAATTTCCAATATTTCCTACCAGTCCAGCCCGCGCACAGGGTATCTGTCCAATTTTTTCAGCGTAATTTGCTCATGATTTGAGAGGAAAGGTTGTGTTTTTCAGCGTGGCTCAAAAATCGTGGAGGGTTTGTGAAATTTAAATCCAATGGCACAAAAGCAAAGAGACCCCTGGACAGATCCAGAAAGCATGGAGCCAAAAAAAAAAAAACATTTTTTTGTTTGTTTTTTTATGGGATTTTGCATGGACTTTCCCGGAAGCAAATGGGGGATGGATTTTATTGGGAATCAAAAACTTGGGAATCAAACAGGGGTTCCTCCTTTTACAGTCTATCATCACTCAAATTTAGACAAGCATTAATTCTGAATTTATAAATTGATAACTGCAAATTTTACTTCTGAAGCCATGCTGATGTGCGTAGTGGTTTATATTAGGCCATAAAAATTGTTTACATATCCACTTGCAAGTAGTGATTTTTTCTTCTGGGTTTCTTTTTCTATTTTGTGGAATGAAGATCTACATAGCTCCATCCAAGGCTCTTGTACAGGAGAAGCTTCGAGATTGGAATCAGAAACTTGGGTCCCTGGGGATAAATTGTCTAGAGCTGCAACAAAATAAAAAAATAATAACCTGATTAGATTAGTACCTGCAATAATTGAAATTGAAATTCAAATTCAAATTTAAATTCAAAGAGATTCTTCACTTTTTATTTGTTAAAATAAAAAATAAAAAATACTATTTTTTTTTTGTTAAAATTAAAAACAAATAAGAAATATTTTTATTTGTTTCATTGCTTTCAACTGTTGCAAGAAGGTATGTTGATCTTTAATAGGCAATCCACATACATCAGTTGAAGAAATATTTTTATTTGTTTAATAATTTATTCATTTTTTATCTTTTACGGTTTAGGTTTGGATAAGATTGAATTGAATTTGTTTTTATCTGGTTAGATTGATATCCATACGGATATAGTGAAAATTAGACTAAACTCCAAGGTAAACGGAATCAGTTAATACGATGAATAAAATTATGATATATTTTTATTAATTGAAAATTTTTCATTCAATTATAAAATAATTATAATTAATTTGTTATTTAAAGTGTTTTTTTTAATATTGTATTTATATCCTAACTTTTGATATATATTTCTTTAGTGCATATCATTTATCATGGGACAAGTTTGTCCTAGTGGAGCTGGGATACATGTTGAACCTTTTGTTGGGGGTTCGAATCCTCCAACAGTGGAAAAAAAAAGTTCAATTTTGTATGCATAAAAACTATAAATTGATTATAATAATGTGAAATGTGATTATAACATGTTTAATTTTAAAATCTATTTAATATTAAAAAATTATGATATATTATAAAATAAATTATGATAAATATATAAATTTTTAATATATTAATAATGTTAAAAACACTATGAATAAAATTATAATATATTTTTACTAATCAATTAAATGAAAATTTTTCATTCAATTATAAAATAGTTATAATTAATTTTTTATTTAAAGTGTTTTTTTAATATTGTATTTATATTCTAACTTTTGATATATATTTCTTTAGTGCATATTATATGTCATGGGGCAAGTTTGCCCTAGTGGAGTTGGGGATGCATGTTGAACCTTTTGTTGGGGGTTCAAATCCCCCCAAGTGGCAAAAAAAGCTTGTGTATGTACATTTTGTAAGTGTACATTCATTATACAAAATATTATTTGATGATAATATTGTGAAATGTGATTATAACATGTTTAATTTTAAAATCTATTTAAAAAAATTATGATATATTATAAAATAAATTATGATAAATATATAAAATTTTAATATATTAATAATATTAAAAACACTATGAATAAAATTATGATATATTTTTACTAATCAATTAAATGAAAATTTTTCATTCAATTATAAAATAATTATAATTAACTTTTTATTTAAAGTGTTTTTTGATATTGTATTTATATCCTAACTTTTGATATATATTTCTTTAGTGCATATCATATATCATGGGGTAAATTTGTCCTAGTGGAGCTGAGATGCATGTTGAACCTTTTGTTGGGGGTTCGAATCCCCCCAAATTTGATTCAGTCTTATATATCTTTTATTTGATTCTTTTTAGGTACATCAATGGATAGTTTGCTTACAATTGTGTGTTACAAGAATCAGTCTTATATATCTTTTATTTGATTCTTTTTAGGTACATCAATGGATAGTTTGCTTACAATTGTGTATTACAAGGATGGTGAAATAATTGATGACACATCTCATCTGAAGAAGAGAGTCCTTTTGATTTAATCTAGACATTAAAGTTTATCATCGAGATCAACTCAAATGAATCGTTACATGATTTGCACGCTCCCTTAATTTTCATTTCCTTTTTTTTTTTCCTTCATATTAATTCCACCACCAAATCTGATAAAATCAAAATTAAGTTTTATAAGCCTCTAAGTGATAAAAAAAAAAAAAAAAAAAGACCTTCTATCGAGAAAGGGGGTTATTTCTAAACACAAAAAATCGGCACAGAAGACCTTTATTGAAAATGGTGTTGTTACTTTGAAAAGTTTGAATGGACAAGACTCTAAGTTGAGTTGATGGGAAGAGGAAGAGATGCAGTTTATTGCGACTTTTAAGATAAATATTTTTCTCCTCCACACCATCCTTTGACATCGGTCACTTGCAAGTCATCAATTGACCAACTTCGTTTATATGATTTATTATTATTTTTTCCAGTTTTTCTAATGAAAACATTTCTTTGGTTTGAAGAAATATTCATGTTAATGGTTCGGATAGAGAATCTTTCTATTTAAAATATTTTTCATCAAAATTTAAAAAAAAAACGTTGTAAAAGATTTTAAATTTTTTAAAAATATTTCTAAATTTTATCAACTTTGTTTTATAAAATTTTCTAAAATTATAAAAAATTAATTTTATGAAAAAACATTTATTATTACATTATTATTTATAATTTTAGAAAGTTTTATAAAATGAGGTTGATAAAATTTAGAAAATATTTAAAAAAAATTAAAATCTTTTATAACTTTTTTTTTTGTAAATTTTGATGAAAAATATTTTAAATAGAAAGATTCTCTATCCAAACCATTAACATGAATATTTCTTCAAACCAAAGAAATATTTTCATTATAAAAACTGGAAAAAATAATAATAAATCATATAAACGAAGTTGATCAATTGATGAGTTACAAGTGACCGATGTCAAAGGATGGTGTGGAGAAGAAAAATATTTATCTTAAAGTCCCAATAAACTGCGTCTCTTCCTCTTTCGATTAACTCAACTTAGAGTCTTGTCCATTCAAACTTTTCAAAACAGCAACACCATTTTCAATAAAGGTCTTCTATGTCGACTCTCTGTGTTAAGAAATAACCCCCTTTCTCGATAGAAGGTCTTTTTTTATCACTTAGAGGCTTATAAAACTTAGTTTTGATTTTATCAGATTTGGTGGTAGAATTATTATGAAGGAAAAAAAAATAAGGAAATGAAATTTAAGGGAGCGTGCAAATCATGTAGCAATTCATTACTCGATCAGAAGGTGTACGGACTAGAGGGCGAGGGGCTCATACGAGAGGGACTAGGCATACATCTGTTATTAGAGATGCACCATCGACTGACATTAGTCTGCCACCTGTTTAGGAGACTCCTATTACACCTATGAAAGTGCCATCCACCCCACCTGTAGTACCACTTGTTGCATCATCACCACCATCGATAGAGGCTACATTCGTTGATGAGGAGTTAGTTCATATAGCAAATGATGATCAGCAAGGACAAAAGACAAATCTTGGTCGAGAACATGGTCGAGGACGTGGTAGGAGACGTGGTCCTGGAGCTCATGGAGTGTTACATGTTAGCCCCATAGAGTCAATAGTGGAGCATGCACATCATAAACGTTAACTACAGAAGAGGAAGGCTTCTTCGTGCGGTACACATTGAGGATGTTACTACATATGACTTGTATTTTAGATACTATTAGTATTTTGCATATCATTATTTTGGACAGATACTCAAGATGTATGTTTTTACTTGTTATATTTTGGATTAACTAACTTTTTATTAACATAAGTTCTATAGTATTCTATCTATTTTGGACTTATTTTACACAAAATAGTATTGTTACTATTTTGGAAAGGTGTTGTTATTCTCTATTGGTTTACTTGTTTTCATTGGTTTTGGATCGAATGTGAAAATACTGATTATAATGTATACAGGTGATAAACTTTAAACATTTGGTTGTACAGTAGGTAATACTAATTAAGAGATAGATTTTTTTTTTCTTTTGTGGAAGGTGTCTCTTGAAGAGACACCTTCAGTATAAATTCGAAATTTTCTACTGTGTATGGAAATTGTGGAAAGTGTCTCTTCAAGAGACACTTTCAGTATAAAGCGAAAATTTTTAACAAATAATGAAAATTGTGGAAAGTGTCTCTTGAAGAGACACCTTTAGTATAATTTTATTTTTTGGGAATTGTAGAATGTCCATTTTCAAAATTCGAAATTTTCACTGAAAATTTTGTTGAAAGTGTCTCTTCAAGAGACACTTTCAGTATAAACCCAATTTTTTAAAAATGATGAAAGGCGTCCAAATATAATTTCAGTTTTTTGTGATTATGGAAGGTGTCTCTTCAAGAGACACCTTCAGCATAAATTCAAAATTTTCCACTGTTTGAATGGAAATTGTGGAAAGTGTCTTTTGAACAAGCACTTTCAGTATAAACTCAATATTTTTAAAATTGCGGAAGGTATCAAGAGACACATTTCACAATTCCCAAAAAATGGAATTATATTGAAGGTGTCTCTTCAAGAGACACCTTCTATTATTTTAAAAAAATTGGGTTTATACTGAAAGTGTCTCTTGAAGAGACACTTTCCACAATTTTCATACATTAAAGAGAGACATCTTTAGCTTTAAAATCATTTCCACAAATAAAATACATATTGGATTTTGTGGAATTGTGTAAAGTGTCTTTCCAAGAGACATATTTAGTATAAATCTAATTTTTTGGAATTCTAGAAGGTGTCTCTTCAAGAGACACCTTTGGTATAAATTAAAATTTTTAGGAATTGTAGAAGGTGTCTCTTCAAGAGACATCTTTAGCTTTAAAATCAAATTTATAAGACATTCAAAATTTTCAAATTGTGGAAAGTGTTTCTTCAAGAGACACCTTTAATGAATATTGAATTTTTTGCCACGTGGAAAGTGTCTCTTCAAGAGACACCTTTAATGCATATTGGATTTTTTGCCACGTCGAAAGTGTTTTTTCAAGAGACACCTTTAATATAAATCAAATTTTCTGGAATTGTAGAAGGTGTCTCTTCAAGAGACACCTTTAGCTTAAATTCAATTCTTTCATGATTTTGAAAATTGTGGAAGGTGTCTCTTCAAAAGACACCTTCCACGTGGTCAAAACTGTCGTAAATCTGTCAATATTTTCAAAACTACCATTTTTTAATTATAATTTTTTAAAATTGCCGCAAAAGTTAAAAAAGCCCTGCTTTTTCTTTCTTAATTATTTCTCCCTAGCTGTATCCCTTTAGCTTTGAATGATAGTGTGGTTCACATGGTCAAGACCGTACTTCAATAATTTCCCTTCACTCTTTTCTTTTACATTTTACTCACTTTTCTGAGTTTTCTCTTTTTGACAGTCAACAATGGCCGACAGTCTTTCTCTGCCGTTTACAGCTGTTCTTTTCTTTTATTCTAAAATAAATAAAAAAAAATGATCAAATCCATGTGGTCTTTACTTAGGTCATAAGATCGTGTGAACGCACATTAAATTAAAGTTATTTAATTAATTTTTGTCTTTTCCATAGTGAGCAATATTATAGTAGAAAAATATGATAAGTCATATGACAAAAGGTAAAGAAAAATTTGATCTTGAAGAGTAGAAAAAAGCACAAAACCTTCATGAAATTCTAATTCTAAGGAAGAAAGACCATGCTCAAAATTTCAAAATTTAAATTCTTACATACTTTTCACATTTTACAGATGACTTTATTATTAATAGAAGCACATAAATAAATATTGTACTTAAATCCCACTAATTTATAGGTCATAATGGTATATATAGGTATCATAGTAATGAGTGGGAAGGTGGGTACCTCTAAAAAAAATAGACTAAACCAATCACCCTAAAATTCAAAGTACCTTTATCATAAAAGTCATTAATGTCATAATGGTAATGAGAGTGAATATCTTTTGAAAGAATAGATAACCCTAAATTTCAAAAGAACATCTGTTTCTTGGGAATTGTATCCCCAACAGCCCTATCTTTTTTTTTACTTTATATCTTTTTATTATTATTATTATCGTGAGGATGGTTAAAGAGGATACTAGAAATCTTTCTATGGTTTAAAAAAGAAAAATGTGAGTGTTAAGTTGGCATTTTTGCCATTTTAGAAAATACTTAATTTTAAAATCATTAATAGGAAGAAATAAAGAGTTCACAACAAATAAAGTCATTTTTATTGACTGCTCTAGGTAACCCTTTCATGGCTTTTAATTGTAACTTTATCGAAAATCTTACTCCTTCCTCTTTGTCTTCCTTTTGTTATTCCTAAGTTTCAATTCTTTTTTTTTTCTTTTTTTAAATAATAATATTGGTTTTATGTTTTAATGAAATAGGTTGCAAATTTGAAGAAAACATATTCTAATGTATTTATTGATTATAGCCCTCTTTTCGAAAGGCTTATCGTTATTTACATTCTCAAACTAATCAAATTTTAGATGAGCTTAAGTTTTCCTTTATTAACAAAACTTCTACCATATCTTTCTTGTAGGAATAATGTCAAATGACCATATTTTGAGACTTCGATGAATGGTCTCAACCATCCAATCCAAATACGTACCTACTCAATCCACAACTTCACTCCCACTAAACAATCTTTCAACTATTAACACTATAATAATTAATAAGATCTCTTACATTTGCTATTCAAATGATCATAATAGCGTTGATCCTCTATTTTATTTTTTTAACACATCTCATTTAAAATTGTCTTTCTTACATCCTTTAACAACTTATTATGCACTTATGATCATTTTTCTAAGCTGTTTTTTTAGCTTTCATTGATGGTTCATTATGATTATATCAATTACTAGTTTTTTTTATTTTATTTTATACAAGAGACATATGGGAGGGATTGGGTGCATTCCAATCTTGATTTTAGTGATTTTAAATCTTAATTTAGGACTTGGTTTTTGATTGATTTATAACATATTTAGGATTGTTTAAAATTTTAAAACTTTAACTTTATAATTAGATTAAAGTTTTAAATTAATTAATAATTGATTTCATTCTCCTTTAAAATGTAGAATATGATAAAAGGCCCGTAACAAATTCAAACAAATCTTTATACAAATGAGAATTTATGTCATCCAATCATTTTATTAAAAATCACTCTATAAATTATAAAAATAAAGATATTAATATGTTTTTTTTTAATTGACAAATCATGATGAAATTATAATCATTTCAATATTTTATTAATTATATATTAAAACATCACTATAATTATTCAATTCCCACATAATATAAAATGAGTTATTTTCAGTAATAATAATAATAATAATAATAATAATTAACCATATCTGAATAACATTTCATCAATTATATATCAAAATAAAGTTTTATGTTTATCATAACCTATGTTTTAAAACAAAACAATAAAAGTTATATTTCCATTTAAATGTATTTACATATCTACCTCCATAGCCTATGGTATTAAAATAATCTAATAAAACACAGTATCCCATAACCGGTCAACAGCACAGCTGCTCCTACCCTTAGCCCCTTGCAGCTGCAATCAGCTGTTCCACTCTGTGTTACAGTCCAGCTTTGGCCGCCCAAGACATACATCTTTTCACCCATCAGGCCATCACCCATTTACCCCTGCCACAGCTATTTTTTCCCTTTGAGCTGCCCAAAGTCACACCAAACTAGCTGATAAACCATACCTTACAACCTGCAAACCATGTCCTCAGCCATCCCTAATAGCCCACTGCCAGCCCGTAACTTAGCAGTAAGACAGCTCATACTAAAGCTGCCATAACCTATACCCTATAACCTAATATACGACTCTCACAACCGCCCTTTGTAAGAGTCACACCAAAGCCAAATTTTTATTATTATTATTTTTAATCAACTCCAGCACAGCCTCGTCAGACCGCCGAGCCTCCTGATCTCATCTCCAAACACGTTCTGCAGCTGAATCCTTTGCCTTTATGAAGTTTGGATGCTGGTGGTGGGATGTGCTTTTCCTTTCTCAATTATTTCTGCTTAGCTGTATCCCTCTAGCTTTGAACTTTCACTTTTGTCCCTTTTGGCAGTCAACAATGGCCGACAGTCTTGCCTCTGCGATTTACAGCCGTTCTTTTCTTTTAGGGAGAGTTGGGATTACTGGCTGTTATACGAGAAATACATGGTTTTCAAAACCATATAACTAAATATGATTTACCTGAGAAAAATTGTGAGAGTTGAGTTGTCATTTTCGCCATTTTAGAAAAGACTTAATTTTAAGACCGTTAGTAGGTAGAAATAACAAGTTCACAAGAACGAAAGAGACCTTTGTTGACTGACCTAGGTAACCCCTTTCATGGCTTTTTCATTTTTGGGTTTTCTTTAATGAGGCTAGGTGATTATTGTTTATTTTAACTTATATATTAGATGGATTTCATTTTTAATAAGAGTTTTTCATGGTAAAAATTGATGTGATACAAATTTTTATCGATATTAATATTATTTTATCATAAATTATTTAGAGTATAGATATAAATAAAATATCAATACCATAGAAAATATTAAACTAAAGTTAGGTGCATATGCAAAAAAATAAAATTTGAAAAATAGAATAGTTCAAATCCACACATCCATCGTCCTATAAATTAAACTAATGATAGATACATAAGTCAAAAATAAGATTTGAAAAGGAGTATAATCCAATTCAACTACCCACCTTCCAATAAATTAAACTCAAAATGGGCACATATTCCAAAAATAAATTTTTAAAAATAAAATAGTCCAAACCAACTTTATCAACATGTCCATCATCCAATAAATTAAATTGGAAATGAGTCGGATGTGATAAAACAAATGTCAATTTCCATTTCACTTATATTAAATTCATTTATATATTTATATCGAAAATTATCCTTTGAATCTTTCTAGAAACATTAGATTTTAAGGAAATCATGCAAGTATACTTTTCTTATTATCAATTTAAAATATAAAATCCTTCCATAGTTATTTATTAAAGTTCTACAAAGAAAATTAAGAAAACAAGGATTTGGTAGGTAATTATGTTTAAAATAATTTTCTATTTTTTATAGTAGAAAACCAGATTCTAACTTTTTTTTTTATTTAAAAAAACACATTAGACAAATTTTGACCAATAAGAATTTCTTCAAAATTTGCTCTAGATACATGTTATTTTAAAAACATGATTTTGACATATTTTCAAATATTGTTTGTATAGTTTTTGAGCAAAAAATGAAAAGATGGAGAATACTCCAAAAACTTTGCAAATGAAAATACTATGTTTTATATTTATGTTTTCAAATACAATTTTGCAAATGAAATATTTGAGAATGTTCTTACAAATTATTTTTTAAGAAGTGCTTTTGAAAACTTGGCTAAACATGACCTAAATATCCTAAACATGAAAGATACAAGAATGCAAGAAAAACATTTTCAATAATTTTATTTTATTTATTATATTAAAGAGTAACATTAATGTTTCATTATGAAGTTAAAATGTTTCATTCAATCAAAATTTATATATTCTGCTAGTTTTCAAGGAAAGCATTATTTATCAAGATGCTTCCCTTAGTTGTTTTGTATTTTATATTTTTCTTTGATTGGGATTGGTGAGAATTGTCCTAAATATAGATTTTATTTTGAATAATTTCTAAATTAGATTTGTAAAAAATAAGAAAAAGTATCTAGTAATTCATTGTTACACATGAATGTTGCAACTTGGTAAAATTTATGATCTTTATCACTAGGAAATTTTGCTTATAGATATAAATAAAATGGTAACATCTATCACAAGGAAAGGTTGGGAAGGAAGCAAACATATTAATAGGTGAAACAAGAAAAAGAAAAATAATAATAATGAATGATAAAAAAAGGTAATGGAATTCAAAGTCATGAGTTGGTACTCTATATTATTTAAAGTGATTATAATTTAGGATACAAATTTCTTTAGAAATAAATAACGTAAATAGATTCTAAAAAAGATTATGTAAAATTATAATTTCTTAAAAAAAAAAAAAAGAAGGTATTTTCTTTGTTTTTAAACATTTATTAATTTTTAATACTAATACAATATTAAATCTAATGAGAAGACCTCCTTTAATCTTTTCACTTTATTCATTGAAGTCTTTTTAAATAATTTGAGAAAGTAATTTTAAATTCAATTATATGGTGAAGATCAAGGTAATAGTTAGAATAAAACTACAAATAACATGGTCAAGATCAAGGTGGGTGGGTGTGTGACAATCTTATTTACTTTTTTGGAAGTATGAAAAGAGTAATGAAATCATGTACCTAATAAAAAGTAAAAAAAACTTTAATCGTAATGGAGGAAGCAAACATGAAACTTCCTTGAGAAAATGGTAATATTGAATTAGATAAGTTGCATTGACGAACATTATGGTCCTTATTCTAAATTATTTCATTTCTTTTATTGTGTCTCCATTCATTCAACATGACTTTTGAAAGTATAAAAGAGTAATATAAGTTACGTACCTAACAAAAGTAAAGAAAACTTTAATTTTAATAGGGAAGGAAACATTAAACTTCCTTGAAAAAATGGCAATATTGAAAAGTTAACAAAGTAGTTTAAATCTTCAACAAGTTGTTACATTAGATAACTTGCATTAAAAGACAACACGTATCTTAGAAATAGAAAGTTTTGAAGTGAAACATCTAAACACGTAGGTACATTAAACAATGCCTTGGTCAAAAAAGGAAAATGCATAGGAACATATATCAAATAATATCTTGGTCAAAAAGAATAATGCCTTAGTAAAAAATGGAAAATGCATAGGAACGTTAAATAAGACAATATCACATAGGGTTTAGGTAAGACAATTCTCTAATCCCTTATCCTTGTTGGCTCATACACTTGTTGAACCTCTTTGATAGGAAAATAATCCAAATGACTCATAAAATATAGTGTTTATATGGATGCTATTAAGATATAAATTAGGCTACAATGAAAGTTAATTATAACTTTAATGTTGGAGGGAATAAGCAACTTTTTGTGAGAAAGGGCAACACCAAGAAAGTCAATAAGATTAATTATCTTAATAATGGAAAAAAAATTCATATTTATGAATCCTCAAAGTGAATCAAAGAGACAAACTTCAATTTTGAAGTGAACATAATTATCTTTTTTTGTTTCTTTGTTAAATAATTAGCAATACTTAATTTATCGATCATGTAAGAATCAAAGAAGAATAGCTACTATCCATGCAATGGGTCGCATCTTATTGTAACAAAACTTATGATTATTTTTCTTCCATGTATTGGAAATTACTATAAATTCATTTCCCACTTGTTATATGACTTAGGCATCAAATAGAGCCCACTAGATAAAATTTATCTCAAGGTATTTCCACATCAAATTTTTTTATTGTAAACATGATTATGGATGTAAGTTTACATTGAATAAATTTCAAGCATTAATGTATACTAACAATATTTAAATAAAAATGATAATGTATTTAAATTTTTAATAAAAATTCAGTTGAATTTTTCAACCAACATTTGATTTCCTTCCACTCACCTAATGTTGGCATTAAAATGCATTAATATATATAAAATCATTGTATTGGGAACTTTTTCTTCGGAGCTTATCCTCAAACCTTCTTAAAGAAAAAAAAGATTGATTCTTGTTGTGCTCACCTAATGCTTGCATTAAAATACTATGAACTTTTTTTTGTGAGCTTATCCTTACACCTTCTTAGAAAACAATATTGATTCTCATAGGTAAGAAGATAAGAACAAAAACTTCTAATAAATTACATTTGGTATATTGGTAATTTAATGGGAAAAGACCTTAAATTTTGTAAATGTAAAAGGATAATATAGTTGGACGACACATTTATACAAATATATGATTGGATTTTAATTTTGTAATTAAGAAAATAAAAACTTTGGGCTATTTAAATATAATTGGATTTTAATTTTTAGTTTGGGTTAAAGTTAAAAAGAAAAATTATGACCCAAATAAATTAATTGGGCATTTATATTTAAACAATTAGTCTTTAGAATTAAGATTTAATTGGATCGAAAAAAAAAATAGAAATAAGATATTAAAGGGAGTAGAATGGTCTTTTCCCATTAGAAACCTAGGTATAAATATTCACCCTTCTTTACAAAAGTCTTTTGCATAGAGAGAAAATGTAGGGATTGAAATCAATCTTTTAAAGTAAACATGTATAGATTCAATATTTAGTTTCATTTTTAATGGTCATAAAAAAATAAATAATCTAGAATCATATCATGATAATTATTAAATATGATTAATTTTTATGAGAAAATTAAATAACACATAATTCTAATTAATTATATAGTCGAATACCATTAACCATTCTTAGTTAAAATTTTAAAGTCTTTTTGCACTTGCATTGGACATTACTATTAATAGATGCATATCCATGAATATTGTAGTTAGTAATATTTCTTTTAGAATTAAATCCCATTAAAATTATATTGCATTGTGATGTATATGAGTCACACCTTCAATTATTTTTATTTAACTTTGGTTCTCAGAAAATATTAAGGCAAGAAAAAAGATATTAAGGAAAATAATTCTTCATGTTTGATTGTCTTATGAAAAATTCAAAACAAAAATATCTATATAATTAAAATTAGTTTAGAACTTATTTATTTTCAAATTATTTAATCTTTATATTGATGAGTTAAAATAAATAAAATGAGTTTGAAATAACAAATAAAAATAATTTATCGACTTTAACCTTATTTTTTATTTTCCTTCAATTTTTCTTTTCTTTTATTTTTTCTCTTTGTTTTCTTTCCCTTGTATTTTATCTCAAATTTTTTGGAAAGCAAACATAACCTTAAGGATTATGAGATCATATTAGTTAAAAAGTGAAGTTTCTACCACTACATATACTAGATGCATATACATGAATATTTTGATCTTAGTGTAAACAATCTTTATATAAAAATGAATAGATTATTATAAATGATATTAAAATTGATTTCCTATGGAGAAATTACAAGTGTTCTACACTTTTTATATATATAAAAAATTTCTTAATCAATATTATCAAATAACTTTTTACATTTTTCTATTAAAATATATATATTTTTTGTAAAAAAATTTCCTATTATTATAATAAAATAATATTTTCATATTTTTCAATTAAGATATACTCTTCATAAGGACATTCCTATTATTATAAAAGATAGATTATTTTTTTATATGAATATTTTATTTAATCAAAATAAACATGGAAAGAAATTGTTCTCACATGTCCTATATTGAGAAAAATTATATATAAATTGGAAATAATTTTAAAATTAATAAAATCTAAAAGTTGTTTCACTATTTTCTAAAATTAATTTCAATTTTTTTTTATTTTTTTTACTTTTTAATTAGTGTATGTTTATGTATGTATGCATGCATGTATATATGCATACATATTAAAAAATGTTGATCATTTAAGTGGCTCTAAATTAATTATTTATTTGCATGAAAAAAATTATTTAAAATGAGTTGTTCATCTTTTATGAGATATAATAAAAGTCATTCGCACTAGGTCATAGTGGTAATGAGTGGGAAGGTGGGTGTCTGCCTTTAAAAAGAATAGAAGGGAACAACCACCCTAAAATTCGAAAGTATAATATACAAAAGTTCCTTGCGTTGATGTACACATACGCATGAAACTTCCTTGAAAAAATAGTAATGTTGAAATATCAACAAAGTAGTTTAAATCCTCAATAGGTTGTCACATTAGATGATATATATATATATATATATATCTGTGTGTGTGTGTGTGAGATAAAAGATTTTGAAAGGAACATCTTAACGCATTGGAATATTAAACAATCCCTTGGTCAAAAAACAGAAAACATATAGAAATATATATTGATAATAATATCTTATTAAAAAAAAATAATGTCTTGGTGGGAATGGGAAACGCGTAAGAACATTGAATATGACAATATGACAATATCTCATATGGTTAGGTAAGGCTATTCTCTAATCTTTTATCCTTGTTGGCTCATATACTTGTTGAGCCTCTTTCATTGACAAATAATCCAAATGACTCATAAAATATAGTGTTTATATGGATGGTATTAAGATATAAATTAGGCTACAATGAAAGTTAATTATAACTTTAATGTTGGAAGGAATGAGAAACTTCTTGTGAGAAAGGGCAACACCTAGAAAGTCAATAAGATTAATTATCTTAATAATAGAAAGAAAGTTCATTCTTATGAAATTGAATCAAAGAGATAAATTTCAATTTTGAAGTAAACATAATTATTTTTCTATTTTTGTTAAAGAATTAACAAAATTTATCATGTAAAAATCAAAGAAGAATAGCAACTATTCATACAACTGGTCTCATCTTATTGTAATAAAACTTATGATTATTTTTCTTCTATGTATTGGAAGTTACCATAAATTAATTTCCCACTTGTCATGTGACTAATGCATCAAATAGAGCCCACTAGATAAAATTTATGTTGACGTATTTCCACATCAAATTTCTTTATTTGAAACATGTTTATGGATGTAAGTTTGCATTGAATAAATTTCAACCATAGATATGAGCTAACAATATTTAAATAAAGATGATAATGTATTTAAATTTTTAATAAAAACTAAGTTGAATTTTTCAACCAACATTTGATTTCCTTCTGCTCACCTATTGTTGGCATTAAAATACAAAAAAAGCTCACCTAATGCTTGCATTAAAATACTATAAACTTATTCTTGTGAGCTTATCATTGCACCTTCTTAGAAAAAAAAACAAGATTGATTAATCTTATTGGTCGGAAGATAAGAACAAAAACTTCTAATAAATTATATTTGATATAAACTTGTCAATCATCACATAAAAAAACAATTTCTCCAGAGGGCGTTGACCCCATCAACCCCCATAAGCTAACCAAGCGGCTCGACCCTAACATCCTAAGCAAACCGCAACAATACTGATTCAAGCTTCACAATCCAACACCAATAAAGACAAGAACAATTGACACTCAAAAAATTTATTTTTTTTAACTTTTTCCCTTTAAGTTGAATTTTATTTTTAAATGGTGTTATCTCATTAATTATTTTAATAAATATATATATGTTATATCTTAAAATTGGTTAGTAAATTATATTACGGTTATCAAAGATATTACCATATATAAAATACAACTTAATAAATCTTAATCATAAAAAAAAGCACAACAAAAAGATATATTAATTTAATTAGTAAGAGCTTATTTAGTTGTGTGATTTAAAAATAGTTTTCTGCTTTTAAAAATAAAAAATTATTTTAAAATTTTTTTAACACTATTTTAATGTTGTTTTTTGGAAACAATGTTTAAAGATGGTAAAATTGAAAACAATTTTTAAAGAACAAGTATGAGTTGTTTTCACTCGTTTTTAAAAAACAAAAAATATATAAACTCATTTGACCATGTTTTTTGAAACTTGTTTTTAAATTAAAAAAAAAAAATTTTAAAAATAAGTTTAAGAAAATATGACCAAACGGAACTTAAATAGTTAGGGTTTATAATATTAATGAGAAAAAAAAGTTAATTTAAGAGTTTGCATGCAGGTAGAGATCAAGCTGTAAAACTGGTTTACTAAGGCACCCATTTTATTTATATATTCTTCGATGTGCATGCATTGACCATGTGGTTAGGATGTGTTGCACCAAAATCTCATGATTAACTTGTAGTTCAAAATCACAAACTAGCTGTATTTATTAGAAACAGACCATATTGGGTCACGCACATTCTCCGTCATTTTCTATTTCTTAGCAACATATATAACCAAATGAAATTGTTATATACTAATTATATTTTTTAATTAGGCAATAAATGAATGGACTCCTTTTTAAAATAATAATTGAGATATTAGGGATGATTAAAATATTATTAGAAGAAAACAACCACTATCTTCCGGATTAATCATGGCTTAATAAATGTAAATAAATTAATCTGATCATACATTTTTCTTTATTTGTTTTGGTTTCTTTACAAGAATGTTTCTTTATGTATTCTTGTTGAATCTATAAAATATCATCTATAGACATTCTTTTTGAATGATTAAGAATCAAGATTTCTAACCAGTCGATTATTATTTTAAATGATTATTATTTTTATTTATAAAGAATTGAAATTTATTTTATCATTTATCGTATGAATATCATATAGATTTAAAAAGAATTTCACGGTTAGACATGTACCTCTTAGAACATTTGAAGTTAAGATGTTCTTGTCTTCTTCAATTTGATTGCTCATTATGACTTTGAAATTCACATTCCTTATGATGTTAAAAAAAAAAAAAAAGAATTAAAAGAAGCAGAGCAAAAAATTAAATAGTGTGAGTTGGAATGAATAAAGTTTTAATCAAAATTGGAAATTAAGGTGATAACTTGCCTCAATCATAAAGGACGCAAAGATTGACTAATCAAGTTTCAATCTTTTGACTAATCGTATGATGGTTTCACTTTTAATTGCTTGAGATATTCCATATAGATATCCATGAAACCAAAGGATAAGACATTAAAATTTGTAATTTTTGTATAATGAACTAGTTCGTAAGATATTTAATGCTTGAAAAGTGATAACTTACGAAGTAAAGAATCAATCCCAACAACTTTAGTTAGTAAAACAATGTCATAATTCTATTTTTAACTCATTTAAAATACTTCTCAAAACAATATTCCAAAGGGAAAAAAAAATTGAACTTATATTGTTCCCAGCATAATTTGATTTCTTATACTTGCTTCGAGAATTATTAATAAGAATTATTAATTGACATGATATGTTCGACTTGCCTTGATTAATAAGGACTTTCATGGCTTACCTGATAGAGGTTGGGCCCTTAACGTTATCCACTCAGCAGTGTATCATGCCCTTCCAAAGCTTAATCAAGTCAAAGGCAAAGGTGTAATATCCTGCATTAACTTACTTAAAAAAAAATGTTTAGTACTGCAGTAAAGCTCGTACTACATATGCTCTAAAATCAATGATGTAATTTTCTGCACTAGTTATTTAATAAAAATGGTTTTTGAGTAAAACAGATTTGGATTTTGGCCTATGGAGGCCTATGGACTTTCAAAACAGGGGTTCAGTAGGAAAAAAAAGAGAAGAAAAAGAAGAAAAATGAGATCACTGGAAGAATTTTCAGCCCCTTTAAATCACTTAGCCATATAATAGAAACTAAGAAGAAGAGAAAGAATCGTAGCTCACAACAAATTTGCAAAGAAGCTTCAACCAGTTGTGCATATGGTCCTCTTCGTCATCATGGGCATCAACAATGTTAAGGCCTCGCGTCCCTGTGATCCACGTTGCTGCCAAATGGACGCACGATCTCAACCAATATTGAGTTCTTGTTCAGTTGTGCCTACAAAAGATGTCCGGACAGGGCGTCCAGACACACCCTCCGATGGTTTTGTCAGCCATGGTGATGGAGAGAGTAAGAAGTTAACACAGTTGGCTTTTTACTAGGTATAGTAAGCTTACCTTCCTCTTTGTGCGAAGGTTCATATATATAGTACCAGAAACTCTATTTCCCTCTTTAATGGTAGGGAGATATTTTGGCTTGTCATGATGCCACTAGGTGGTGGCAGGACCATCATCACCCTACGGGCGGCTGACAGAGATCGTGGGAGGCGCCGTGACTGTCAGAGATCGTGGGAAGTGACTTGCCGTCACTTCATTCCTGTCCTTTCACTCTGCAGGTGGCGGAACGTGGGCCATGGCAGGTTGTTGTGATGACGTGCAAGACTTGCTTATTTCAGTCAATGATCCGGACAAACATATCCGGATAGTATATGTAGGTCGTCCGGATGCATTGTGGCGATTGTCCGGATGTTATGTTTGTGAGTGTAGTGTGCTTCTCCTTGAGGAAGTCCGGATAGGAGAAGCGCGCCACGTGTACTCTTGGGAAGATCCGGATAGGTTTAATCCGGATAAGAATGCGTGCCACGTGTCATCGGGAAATTTGTGCCATGTGTCATCAGGGGGAGGGGTCCCTACAATGCCCCCCTTTTTAACTTGCCGATTTTGCCTGAGCAAAATGGGTGGGTTAAAAAATAATTGTTTTTTTGAAACTAAGGTTACTTTTTGCGCTCATTGGGCCACGTGGCGAGCGGGGGCGAAGAGACAGAAGATCATTTATGATGAGCCGTCGTCTCTGGGTATTCCCAGGCAGTGTGTCGTTTCAATGATAGCGTAGTTGAGCATTTGGGATACCGAGGGGCTGTCTCCCTATAAATAGCAGACTGTGCTTTCCTCTTGCATTTTTCCTATTGCGTTTTCTCTGTTATTGCTTCTTTTACCTTCTGCGTACCTTCATTTTTGAGTGAAGCTTCTAGGGTTTTTTGCCGGCAATACTTTGCGTCGTGACGGTGACTGTATTGCAGTTTTCAACCCTATTTTTCCAGTTTCCACTCGGTACGTTCGCTTTTCTTGTCTTTTGTGTTTGTTTTGTTGGTTGTTTTTGGCTTGCTTGGGCAAGTTGCTTGCGATTGGGTGTTGATATTGGTTTCTAGGTCTTTTTCGGGGGGTTTTTGACTATTTTTCTGGGTGTGTTTTAGGATTTCTGGTTCCCCCCTATACTTTTTGTGGGTTGTCTATCTTTCTATGTGGTAGAGTTAAGCTTGTGGGGTCGGTTTTGCTGTGTTTTGACTGTTGGTATTTCTTCCATGCAGATTCTATTTCAGCCCTAGGCTAAAAAATGTCTGCGAATAAAGAAGCTACCTTATCTGGCGCGTCCGGCGATGCTCATGCCGAGAAGTCTGTGGATAAGTTGAGTGTGAAGGAGTTCCGCGAACGGTTCTGCATCCCAAATGGCGTGCTCGTGGAACTTTTGGATGGAGAGGCCGTGTCGATTGAGAAGTCGGAGGACCATGCCATCGTGTTCACCAAGGAGCAGTTTAATGCTGGGCTCCGGTTCCCCCTCCCGTCACTGTTCAAGGAATTCCTTCACTTCACTCAGATTCCTCCAGCTTACATCCACCCCAATATGGTCCGGGTGCTGATGGGATGCAGCATTCTAAGTATGCTTTTCAACCTAGACCTCTCGCTGCTGGAGGTTCTTTTCGTCTACTCCCTTAAGAAGGGTAAAAATGACATTTTTAGCATGGTTGCCCACTTGCCCTCCCTTCAACTGGTGACTGAGCTGTCGGATTCGACGAAGGGAGGAGCGAAGGGACATGTGCTGGTCCGGGGTGCCTGGGCGGGGCTACTGGAGCATCCGGAGAGGCCATTTTCCCCCAACCATTTGTTGGTGCTTCCGGGTAAGGCAGCTTGCGGGGTTTGTCCGGGATTCATCTTGTCGTTCTTCTTGCTGGGGTTATCAGATGACTTAATGTCTTTGGTTGCTGATAATGTAGGTCTGGACAAGAGGGGTCGCGTAGTCGAGTGGGTAGAAAAAGCGTCGTTCGCTCGACTGAACAAGTTATTTGAGATTACTGCCGCTGAGAGGCATCATGAGACGTTGCTTACTGCGCGAAACCTGCTGGCCGTTGTCCGGGAGTCCCAAGCATACATCATCAATATTCTCCCCAGAAAGCTGCCAAAGAAGGTAGTGCCTGGAGAACATTACGTTCTAAAAGACCTCCCTTTCTACAAGGAGGTGCGCAAGGCAGATGCTCAAAAACGCCAAGCACTCCTCGACGATCGGGAGGGAAGGAGAAAAAAGGGAACCTTGCGGAAGGCCCCTGGTAAAAAGCGTTCCGCCTCTTCTCATCCTGTTGGAGCCCCCTCGAAAAAGAAGAAGAAGTTGACTCTCAATAAGGGGAAAGAAATAAAAGTCCCAACTCCCCCGGAGGAGTTTGTACCACCCCCTTCAACTTATGTAAAGGAAATAACAATAAGTTTTCACACCCCCTCCCGCCTTCTATTTTAAGCGGCTCCGGTCGTCTTGCGGGTCTAAACCACTCGGGGCCTTCAATGACAGTGGCTGGACGTGTGACTCTTCTGGCTGAGGAAGCGACTTCAATCAATCAGCCCGGCTCTCCCCATCAGGATGCGGATGCAGCCGGGGCCTCTTGTGCTGCAACATTGCCTCCTTCGGCACCCCCAACGGAAGAAACGGGGGCAGAAAGTCAGGGTTTGCCTCCTTGCGAGCCAAGCTCTCATGCCCTTGTACCGGTGAAGGGGCCAGCTACAAGAAGGTCGCGTCCGGCACGTGACTTGAAGTCTGACCTCATTGGGCGGCTTTAGGATCGGTTCTTGGAAACCATTGAAGTCAGCTGCTCGTCCGTCCAGGAGGATCACCCGGCGGGTAGTGAGACGGAGGTGGCGGAAGAGAACCCAGCCGCTCCGGTGCTGGTCCCGGATGGGGGTTCACCCGGAGAGACCCAGCCGACCGAGAATGATGGGGCCCTAGACCCGGAGGAAGAGTCACTCTCTAATGCCTCGTTAGGGGGAAGTCCTGTTGATGATGCAGCTTGCATCTCCGCTAGCCCTTTCAGCTATGCGGAGTTGGAAGAGAAGCTGAAACGGATTCCACCCGGCTCAGATGTTGCTATGCCTTCAGCAAAAATGTTCGAAGCGGTGGAAATGGTATAGTTTGCTTTTTCTCGCCATGCTGATGTGTCTGTCGTATGGTTTGTAACTTTGTTCTTCTTGTTTATGTGTTTTTCTGCAGCTGGTGAGTGGCATTCGCGGCATGGCTCAACAACGTGATTTTTTTCTGACCTGCTGCGGACTGCTGATTATACGAAGACCTTTGTCTCTCAGCGCAAAAACAATGAAGAGAAGCTGCGTTTGAGACTGGAGCAGGCCGAAACCAGTTTATCTGCTGCTCGAGAGGACAACGAGGCTCTCCGGGAAGAGCTTGCTGAGGCAAAGAGTCGGGAGGAATCTACGGACGCCCGCCTGCTTGAGGCGGAGGACGAGATGGCCCTTTTGAGGGGGGAGGTGAGGCAACTCCCGATGGAGGTATCTATCAAGAAAAAGTAGAGAGAGGATTTGCAGTTGCGCTTATCAGCGCAAAAAGAAGAGTTGGAGGTTGAGTTTGCTGCGGAAAGGGAGAAACTTGAAGAGGACTACCAAAAGTAAGTAGACGAGATGTACTTCTTCGGCTACCGTTGCTGTATGAAGAAACATGGTATCAAACGGGACGACCCTTCAATTCCCCCAGGCGAGGAGGAGAAGCTGCGCGGCAAGCCTGCTCAATGAGAGCTTTTCTTTTTGTAATTTTTTACTGTTATCTTCTCTCTGTATTTTGTAGTCCGGAGAACCCTTTGTATGTAATTTTGCCAGTATTCAATAGAACATGCTTTTTCCCAGATTGCACTTCTATTTCTTTCATTGGTAATATTGCTTTAAATTGGACACATTCCATGGTCTGAGTAATGGAGTTCCGTCTAGTGTTTGCAGATGATAAGCTCCATTTTTACTTGCCTTAGACACTATATAGGGGCCTTCCCAGTTGGCTTGAAATTTTCCCGCTCCTACTTCAACAGTATTTTCGAAAATTTTTCTAAGGACCAGCGTACCATTTTTGAAGCTTCTGGGCCTTACTTTGCGATTGTAATGAGCTGATGCCCTTTGTTGATAGTGTGCCATCCGGATGGATGCGGTTTCCCTTACTTCGTCTGTCCAGTCCAAGTTTCTTCCTAACTCTGTATTTGCATCATCCTGCCTTCCTGCCTCGGTCCGGATAGTGGATAGCTCTATTTCAGTAGGAATGATTGCGTCCATACCGTATGCGAGGGCGAAGGGAGTGTTTCCTGTTGGACCTCCGGGTGTGGTTCGATAAGCCCACAGGACGCTGGGTAGCTCCTCTACCCATTTTCCTTTGGCTTGCTCGAGCTTTTTCTTCAAGGCAGTGATTAGAGTCTTGTTTGTGGCCTCTGCTTGCCCATTACTTTGAGGATAACGTGGCGTGGAGTATGAATTCCGGATGTTTAGTTCCGAACAGAAATTCCGGAAATTTTTGCTATCAAACTGTGGACCATTGTCCGCTATGATGGTCTAGGGGATTCCAAAGTGGCAGATGATGTTTTTCCATACGAACTTGATGACATATTTGTCTTTGATGCTAGCATATGCTTCAACTTCCACCCATTTACTGAAGTAATCCGTGGCGACGAGCAGGAATTTCTTCTAGGCAGGTGCGGCTGGGAGGGACCCTACTATGTCCATGCCCCACTGTGCGAAGGGCCAGGGGCCCGAGATTGGTTTCAATGTCTCTGACGGCATATGTGGAATGGGGGTGTGCCTTTGACATTTGTCATATTTTTTTATATAGGCGGCCGCATCCTTTTTTATTGTGGGCCAGTAATATCATTGCGAATGAGCCCTATGCGCCAGAGATCGTCCTCCAGAATGATTTCCACATACTCCTTTGTGCAATTCAGCTAATACATACAAGGCCTCTGAATGACTTAGGCATCGAAGGTAGGGGCCTGTGAAAGACCGTTTGTACAAGTGCCCCCCAATCAGGGTGAAACGGGCAGCTTGCACCCGGATCTTGTGTGCCTGCTTGGGATCCTCGGGCAGAGTGCCTATCCGGAGGCATTCCGTAACGTCGTTCGTCCATTCTTGGCCGCCTGCTTGTTTTGCCTCAATGGTATTACAAGTGGAAGCTTCCATTACGGAAGGGTTGACTTGCACATATATAGGCAACAATATAGCTTCTTTGATGGGGATGGAGGCAGCTATGCCGGCCAAGGCATCGGCGCGCTCATTTTCAGTTCGTCTGATTTTTTCGATCGTCCATTCTGTGAATCGTTGTAAGGTGTCCCTTACTTTAGTTAGATATCGTGCCATGCATGCATCCTTAGCTTCGTATTCCTTCTGGACGTGTCTTACCACGAGTTGGGAATCACTATAGATTCGGAGCTTGGAGAAAGATAGAGCTAGGGCGAGGTCCAATCCGGATAGGATGGCCTCATATTCTGCTTCATTGTTAGAGGCGGGGAACCCCACCTGGATGGCTTGCTCTAGATGTTCTCCTGTTGGGAATTGCAGCAGGAGCCCTACCCAGGATCCGGATGACCGTGAGGCCCCATCAACCCGCAAAGTCCACCATTCTTTTTCACTTGGTTCCTTATGTTGGATAGGCCTTCGGGAGTATTCCAGCACGAAGTTAGCCATCACTTGGCCTTTTATGGACAACCTGGGTTGGAACTCAATTCCAAATTCGCTCAACTCTATGGCCCATTGAAGCATTCTTCCGATTAGGTCCGGTTTGTGCAGTATGTTGCGAAGGGGTTGGTCGGTTAGCACGACCACCGGGTGGGCTTGGAAGTAAGGGCGAAGCTTCTGGGCGGCACTTCAAAGCGCCAAGGCCGTTAGTTCTACCTTTGAATACTTTGTTTCTACGTCGGCCAAGGCTCTGCTAACATAGTAAATAGGTTTCTGCTCCTTGAGTGTGGGGCAGCGGAATAGAACAGCGCTCACCGCCCATTCTGATACAGCCAAGTACATATACAACTTTTCTCGAGGGAGAGGGTTGCTTAGAATGGGCGGTTGCATGAGGCAATGTTTAATTTTTTCAAAAGCGTTTTGACAGTTGTCTATCCATCCGCTTGCTCCGGCTTTTCGTATTGCCAGGAAGAAGGGTCGCAGTTCATCAGTGAAGCGGGCTATAAAACGCCATAGCGCGACGAGCTTGCCTGTAAGGCACTGCAATTCCTTTTTATTCATGGGGGGTGGTGTTTCCATGACTGCTTTTACTTGATCCGGGCTAACCTCTATCCCCCTTTGGCTGACCATAAATCCCAGGAATTTGCCAGCACTTATGCCAAATGCGCATTTAGAAGGATTCAGCTTCATGCCATACTTCCTTAAGAGGTGGAAGACTTCCTGCAAGTGGAGGGTATGCTCCTTTCGTGTTTTGCTTTTGACAACGATGTCATCAATATATACCTCCATTGTGCGGCCAACCAGAGGTTTGAAGATCTTTGTCATCAGTCTTTGATAAGTGGCGCACGCGTTTTTGAGGCCAAACGGCATAACTTTGTAACAATAAAGTCCGTGTGGCGTTATAAAGGCTGTCTTTTCTTCGTCAACCGGAGCCATGGGGATTTGGTGGTATCCGGAGAAAGCATCCAAGAAGGAGAGCATTCCTTGTCCAGCAGTGGAGTCCACAATTTGATCTATGCGTGGCAGAGGGAAACTGTCTTTTGGGCATGCATTATTGAGGTTGGTGTAGTCGACGCACACTCGCCATTTGCCCTCCTTTTTGGGTACCACCACTACATTCGCCAACCAGTCTGGATACTCCACCTCTCTAATGAATCCGGCATCCAGTAGCTTGTCAACCTCTTCCCGGATGATCTTTTGCCTGTCCGGGTGGAAATGTCTAACCTTCTGCCGGGTGGGTTTTGTCGTTGGCAAGACGTTAAGTCTATGAGAGACGATGGAGGGGTGAATTCCCTTCATATCAGAATGCGCCCATGCGAAAACGTCATGGTTTTGTCGGAGGGCGTTTTGAATATTCTGGGTCTCTTCCGGTGTTAAGAGGGAGCTGATATATGTAGAGTGAGTACCTTCCTCTGAAATTTGGATTGTTTGCAAGGGATCCGCTATCGGGGGATCTTTGTCCGCCGGACACAGTGATTGCTATTGGTCAAGTGCGTGGGTGGACTCAGGGAGGGGCTTATCCTCCTGGCTGGTCCCTGCTTCTCTTGCTATCTGGTAGCATTGGCGAGCGGCTAGCTGGCTGCCGTACAGGTCGATTTGCCCATCCTCGGTGAGAAAGCTTACCATTTGATGGTACGTGGAAGGGATGGTCTTCATGTAGTGCAGTCATGTGCGCCCCAAGATAATGTTGAAGGGTGATAAATCTTGTACCATCGAAAATTGAACGTTGAGGGTGACTGGGCCAGCTTGGACTGGCAGCACAATGTCTCCCAAATAAGTAGTAGCTGCTTCGTTGAACCCGGACAAGATTCTCCTAGGGTTCTCGAGATAAGTTAAACTGTGTCCCATGTGGCTTATCACCGATGTTTGCACCAAATCAGCTGAGCTGCTTGGGTCAACTAAGATGCATCTAACATCGAAGTTACCCATTTCCAGGGACAGAATGAGGGCGTTGCGGTGTGGCCGCAATATCCGTGTGGGGTCTACTGGTGGGAAAATGATTGTTCCGTCTATGGGGCAAGGACCCCCCCCAGTTATCCCAGGCCGGATGGAATTGATACGTTCACGCACTAATGCTTCCCTCAACAATTTCTATCTCTTTCGTTTGGAGTCATGCTCCTCATCCGATGGACCTCCATTAATATAGTTTATGATGGCCTTGGGGGCGGTTGGAGCCGTGGGGGTTCCGGAGTTGTGATTCCGGGAAGCGTCTCTACCTCCGGAGTCTGAACGGAGGTATTGCCTCAAATGCCCCGCCTTTATAAGCCTTTCAACCAAATACTGAAGGCTCCTGCACGTCTCCGTTGTGTGGCCATGTTCCTTGTGGTAGGCGCATTTTTTGCTATGATCCCTTCTGGATGGGTCCGATTCGAGGGGTCTAGGCCACCTAAAATCGGACATGCCTTGGATCATAGGGAGAAGCTTCTCATAAGTTATGGAAAGGGGTGTGAGGGGCGGCATTTCCGGGTGACTTGGTCCTTCCTTCCTTCGATCAGATGGTTTTGGCCTGTCCGGAATTTTGGCACTTCTCTCCGCACTACTTTTGGATGCCTGTCCGGCAACTAAGACTTGCTGCTGGGTGGCTGCTCGTACGTCATCTTCGAGCATTGAGTATTTGTTGGCACGCCGGAACAAGTCATTCATCGTCGTGGGAGGCTTTTTAGCGAGCGATTCGAAAAATGGGGTGCCTGGGCAGATGCTTTGCTTGAAGATCTGTAGGACAACATCCATGCTGCAAGCCTCCACCTGTAGGATGGCCTGACCAAACCGCTTTACGAACTCCCTCAAGGACTCATTATCCTTCATCTTTATGTTTTGCAGAGTGCTGATGTTCTGCTTATGCCGAGCGGAGCATAGGTATTGCCCCACGAAGACTTTCGATAAGTCCCTGAAATTATCAACAGAGTTGGGAGGTAGGCGATGAAACCATGAGAGGCCTGCCCTTGTAAGCTGGCGGGGAATACTTTGCATAGTAACGCGTCGTTGCCTATATCGAGAGTCATGAGCTGTCGATAATGCATGATATGGTCGAAGGGGTCGCTGGACCCATCGTACGTGGAGAATTTGGATACGAGGAATCCCCTTGGGGGCTCGTAATGAATGATATGAGAGCAAAAAGGCGTGGAGAGCATGTCATCCAACCTTTTGCTGATTGAGCCAATGGGTGGCTCATTTGGGAGATTTCTCACAGCTTGTCGTACCGCTTGGTGCGGGGGAACGTTCTGCACCCTAGGGGTGACCAAGGGGTCACGGTGCGGGAGAACGTTCTGTGGCATAGGGGTGACCGTAGGATCATGGTGCACACCCCATGTGGTGGGTATTGGCAGCCTTGGCCTGCCAGGCTCCTGGGGGCCTAGTCTCCCACGCATCGCACCCGACAACTGGGATCTTCTGTCACGTTGTCTCTTAGATGAGAAACGAGTGGAGTCCTAGCTTTCCTCATGGGGAGCTCGAGGCACGGGTGTGTGTGGCTCGTGTGGCCCAGTGTTGCGTGTTTCAGGGATTGGTCCCGCTGTTCCAGGGTATATCGACTCTGGGTGAGGCCTTGAGTTGGCTACTTGGCCTCTTGAATGCTGACGACGGGGAGGCCCCGTCGATGATGCCTGGATACGCAATATTGCGTTTTCCTCTCTTAATTTTGTCTTCTCCTGGAGGAGAGCTTGCAGTTGTCGCTCGCTTGCTAACTGTCTTCTTTCGATGGCTTCGCGCCATTCAGAATTATCTTCCTCTCCTCTAGCAGATGAATGGCTTCTGGAAGGTGTGGCCATCTTTGCCGGTGACTGAATCAGCGAAATTTTCCCACAGACGGCGCCAATGTTGAGGCCTCGCGTCCCTGTGATCCACGTTGCTGCCAAATGGACGCACGATCTCAACCAATATTGAGTTCTTGTTCAGTTGTGCCTGCAAAAGATGTCCGGACAGGGCGTCCGGACACACCCTCCGATGGTTTTGTCAGCCATGGTGATGGAGAGAGTAAGAAGTTAGCACAGTTGGCTTTTTACTAGGTATAGCAAGCTTACCTTCCTCTTTGTGCGAAGGTTCATATATATAGTACCAGAAACTCTGTTTCCCTCTTTAATGGTAGGGAGATATTTTGGCTTGTCATGATGCCACTAGGTGGTGGCAGGACCATCATCACCCTACGGGCGGCTGACAAAGATCGTGGGAGGCGCCGTGACTGTCAGAGATCGTGGGAAGTGACTTGCCGTCACTTCATTCCTGTCCTTTCACTCTGCAGGTGGCGGAACGTGGGCCATGGCAGGCTGTTGTGATGACGTGCAAGACTTGCTTACTTCAGTCAATGATCCGGACAAACATATCCGGATAGTATATGTTGGTCGTCCGGATGCATTGTGGCGGTTGTCCGGATGTTATGTTTGTGAGTGTAGTGTGCTTCTCCCTGAGGAAGTCCGGATAGGAGAAGCGCGCCACGTGTACTCTTGGGAAGATCCGGATAGGTTTAATCCGGATAAGAATACGTGCCACGTGTCATCGGGAAATTTGTGCCATGTGTCATCAGGGGGAGGGGTCCCTACAAACAACATTACTGTTTATATTCTGTGTCGTTGTATCCATTGGAGAATCGCTATGCTCAGTGCACTGTGTACAATCATAGCTTGTTTGTGCATTAGAATTAGTATCTTCTGCTGCTGATCTGGTATCACAACTTCTCTGCTCATCATTGTACTCTATCATTGTCTGATGGTCGCGCTTGGTGGCTTCTGTGTTGTCACAGCTTCTCTGAGCATCAGTACTGGTATCTTCTGGGATGTTTCTGTTGATAACATCACCTGTATATATAAGATAGTACCCACACTCTTTCACTTCGACTTGTGCATCCGAGCTATGAAATGACGCCTTCAAACGTCTCCATTCGTTTGACCAATACTGGTTGTCAATAGCCACCTTGGGATAATAAGTCACACACATTTGACTCGATTCACGGCAAATTGGGCAGCAATAAAACTGGACATCATCCACGTGACAGCATTCAGATTGATCACCACAGATATTGAGTTCGCAATTCAACCCATCACAAGCCATAGGAATAAAAACAGAGTATAAAGCAAATCCTAAGAAGTCATCTTTCCTGTACCAATCCATAGGAAGATCTATTGTTGTTTGAGATCCTTTTTTTTGCTGATTTATCCACTCTGGAATTCCATTATTTCCCGAAATAACAACTCTGATTGCTTTGTTCCAATAGGAGCCGCATTCAAATTCCTGCACCGAAGTACAGGTGTTAATACTCTGTTCATAAGGAAAAATGGCTGAATGTTATGAAAATCATACCTCAATCATTGATTTGAAGCATTTGAACAGAGAAAAACCAAGTTGGCTTGATGGACTTGATAAAGTTTCCAAGCATGTCAAACTGTGGACATCTAGATATCGTAAACTTGGCGGAAGCTGGGGATCTTGTAGAAGCCCCTGGCAGTGACTCAAGTCAAGGACTCTCAGTTTAGAAAGTTGAATGATGCCTGCAAGTATGCTATTAAAACAGTCCATGCTTAGATTTAGACCTGAAGCGGACAAATCCTCTAAACATTGCAAACTCCTCAGGTTCTCAGGAAATTTCTCAAGTTTTGTACAGAAACTGACATTTAGAATTTCGAGAGAACTCAAATTACAAATGCTTTCTGGAAGACTCACAAGGTTGCTGCAATCTGCAAGATTCAAATATTGAAGCCCTCTTAAATATTGAATTGATGCTGGTAGTTCTTCTATAGCAGTTCCATCTAAATGAAGCTCTCTCAAATTTTCCACATCCTCAAGGATTTCCGGAAAGCTCCTTAATCGTGAACAGCCTGAGCAGAAGAGAGTTGTAAGGGATTTCAACTCACATATGCTACTGGGAAGATGCTCAAGGTTTTTGCATTCTCGCAAACATAAGCTATTAAGTTTAGGGGGACACTCAATAGTGGGTAGTTCATTGATGGCATTTCCCTTTAAACAAAGCTTCCGTCGGGATTGCATATCCTCTTGACATTCCCGACAAATGGTGGGTATCATTGCTTTACCACGGTTCTTTTCATGATCATGGGCATATATAAGATGGATCCCACACTCTTCCACTTTCATTTTTTTACCATGTAAGAAGCCACAAAATGAAGCCGTCAACTGCCTCCCTTTATTTGAGTGATACTTCTTCCCAATCTCCACCTTCCGATAATAAATCATCCACATTTTTGGTACAACATCATAGCAGTCACACGAGGGATAAAACTGGAGTTCATCCACAAACTGAATTTCATGACCACGCAAAGTCAAACCATACTTGAGGTAAGTTGCATCATTCTCCAGTGTCTCCTCAGATTCATTATCAAGTGGATCATAGACACAGTACAAAACAAAACCTAACAAGTCGTTATTTTTATACCAATTTTGAGGAAGCTTTGCTACTACTGTAGCTCCCTTTTTGTGATGGCTTATCCATTTTGGAATTCCACTACTTCCTGAAATTATAAGATTTACTAGGGCAAAACGTTTTTCTTTAGGATAAATCTCGCATTCAAAATCCTGCACAAAATTTAATGAACACGTAAATCCCCATGTCTCCACAAAAAAAGTTTTGTTCTATGAATATCATACCTGAATCACTGATTTGAAGCAGTTAAATAGAGAAGACCAGAGTAGACCTGAAGAAGTTTCCAGCCGTGTGCACTCATGTACATCTAAGACACGCAAACTGGATGGAAGCGCTGGAATTTGTCGAAGCTCTTGACAGTGACCCAAGTCAAGGAGTCTCAGCATAGAAAGTTGATTGACCCCAGCAGGTATGCTCCTAAAAAGATTCCCGGTTAGAAGTAATTGTTGCAGAGATGATAGGTGGCAAATTTCAGTGGGGATTCCTCCTTCATCTATACTGCAGAAAGATAGATTTAACACTTCCAACGAGTACAAGCAGCAAATATCACTCAGGATTTCTCCTTGCATTAGCTTTGACCCATGTAGAATTAACTTCTCTAAGGAGCATAAACCCGACAAAGAAAGCAATTGGCAACATGTTGAATTTAAGCCAAAAGCATGGAGATGCTTCAAGCTTTGCAGCCTCCCCAGATTTTGTGGCAATTTGTGGAGTTTTGAACAGTAACTGACATCAAGAACTTCAAGAAAGCATAAATCACAAATGCTTTCTGGAAGAGTCACAAGGTTTTCGCAGCTGTCCAGATTCAAAACTTCAAGCCTATTCAAATGTTTGATTGATGATGGGAGCTCTTTTATAGCCGTTTTGTTCAAATGAAGCACCCTTAAGTTTTCCATATTCTCCAAGATTTCTGGAAAGTACCGTAATTGTGAACAGTAAGAGCAGAAGAGAGATTTTAGGGATTTGAACTCCCAAATGCTTGTTGGCAGACTCTCAAGGTTTTTGCACTCTCGCAAACATAAGGTATCAAATTCAGAGGCACACTCAATGGGTAGTAGGCTGATTGTCTGACCCTTTAAACAAAGCTTCCGGTATTCCACATTCCTCTGGCATTCCAAGCAGCTAGCATCCACATCCTCAGTCTGTACTATAGGATCTTGGGAGTATATAGGTTGGAGCCCACACTTGAGCACCTTAAAATGACTGCCAGAGTCCTTAAATACAGCATCAAGATGCATGAGTTGATTGGTGTGACAGCTCTCCAGAAGAGCAGCCTTGGGATAGAATATCACCCACATTTGTTCTGATACACCTCCATTATGGTAGCATTTACAAGTAGAGCGAAAACTGAGATGTCGCACATGTAGGAAAGAAAATCCATGTACTTCATACAATGACAATTGACATTTTAACTCAGTGGAGATTGAAGATTCAGCTTCAAGTAAATCATCATATTCATTTAGGGCTTCGTCACCAGATTCATTCTCGGATGTATGTGCCAAATCATTTTCTGGTATGTCCTCACATTCATCAAGTGGAGCATAAACAAAGCATATAGCAAATCCCAAGAAGTCATCATTTTCATAATAATTCTGAGGGAGCTCCATTCTGATGTGATATCCCTTTCTCTGATTCCATATCCACTTGGGAATTCCACTGCTTCCCGGAACAACAATACAGATTCCATGGCCAATGTAGTGAGAATCAGCGAGAAATACTCCATTTGAATTGCTCTCGTGTTTCAAATCCTGCACAAAAGGTCAATGTAAATCCAGTGGGTCTGCCATTATGTGAGTTTTTATGAGAGAGTTTGTTATCAGTTTTCGATAAATTGATTTCCAGTATTAACTTTCTTTGATCTATGCTCCTGAATCTACTTAATATCCCTTTTAGATGACGGATAATCAATCAACATGAAAGTGAGTGACAAGATTAAGTGTGGAAACTGGAAGTGAGGGGAAACTGAAACCGTAAGTGAGTAGAATAAGCAGATCTCTTCTTCACTTGTAGTAGCTTCTTCTCCATACAGATTCAGAGATCTTAGAATTGTAGCTTCAACTTAACTCTCAGAATCTTAAAGACAAAGTTCGCTCAAGTTTCAAAAACTCACAGAAAAATTTCTCCTCATGTTTCTCTTAATCCCATGAGGCGAGAGACATGTAGCACACCCTTATTGGCTTTTTTCCATGCAAGTTTCAAGGTGGAGCGTCTAATGAACTAAAACATTCCCTCAAATCCTAGTGGAAATTCACATTCAGAATTTGCTAAAAAAGGTTTAATTCATTTTATCCATGAATAAAATAGCATGTGAGGGCATTTTAACTTCCTAATAATTATTATATTAAACTATAATTCTCATTATTTAAACTCATGATCCTTAACTTTATCATCACAATTTGAAGAGACTTTCGTCATCTCTTCCATGAATTAATTGATGTTTAAGGAGGTATAATAAACTTTTAATTGAATTTAACATTATTTCTATCCTTATACTCATCTTAAACTATTATTATTTTTTTATACTCTTATCAAAATAAATAAAAACTTAACAAAAAAAAAAAAAATTCAAAACAAACTTTATAAGGTTATCAACACTTATTTACATCCTTCTTTAAAAAAAAAATTATAATTAAAAAAAATGTAATTTAAAAATTATAAAGAATAAAATATTTAGAAAAATGTACTAGTTATTTGAAATAAAATATAAGGGAAATCAAAATTCTTAGTAAATGAATCGTCAAAAAAACTATAATAGCTATACAAATGAGAAAAAAAAAATTAAAAGTAAAAAAAAATTATCAATGTCAAGAATGAGAAACAATTTTTTTCTTTCTTTTTTTTTTTGTAAATTTTTTATTCTTATTTTATGTATTCATTACAATTTTTAAATTAATAAATAAAGTTTTTATCACAAAATTTTAAAATGGTATGTATGCTTTAAAATTTATATGTTGTTCTTAGATTTTTATAAATTTCGTTTATATCTTTCAAATTAGATTTATTAAATTCACATTTTAAAATAAGATATCAAATAGTTATTTTTTCATCCTTTAGCAATATCAAATGTTTTTTGTACTTTAATAAAAAAAAACTATTTTTCTCTAATTAATGACTATTTTGTATAGTATTTGGATAAATTATTTAATATATAAGTATTACTTATTTAATAGTTTATTTTTTTAATTTATTAGAGAAAGAGTGGTGCATATATAATTCAAATAAAAGGTAATTTCGTATTGCAAGAAAGTTTGTGGAAAAAGGAAATTTGAACAAGGATTGAAATTTATAGGAACCATATTGGACACCTAGTTTTAGGTTTGTTCCATTCGAACAATCATGACTTGGTAGTAGCCTAATCTCAAATCTAACTTTGTCAGGCCCTTCCTTTACTAAGTTGATCAAACAACTTGTTAACAAGCAGAATAAGATATTTTCACTTTCACCTTGTTGAGTCTTCGATAATCTATACACATTCAGAGGGATTCATTATGTTTCTTTTAGAATAATATTGGTGTGGCATGTGAAGCTTTAGTTTGTTGGATGTATCCCGTGTTAAGCAACTCCTTAAGTTGTTTCCTTAGTTCTTCTAAATTCGGCAGTGCCATCCTATGGGACCCCTATGGCAAGGGGCTTAGCTCCTGGCTCTAAGTCAATTTTGTGCTCCCATTCCCTTATTTATGTGAGTTTCTTATGTAACTTTAATAGCATCTAAGGATGGCAAAGTTTGATACAATTTGTCAACCAGACTTGAACCCGAGGCGTTTTTAATGGGTTTGGGTTGAGTATAATCATGTTTAGGTCAAATTTGTGTAAACCTAAATAACTTGTTTAATAAATATGTCGTTTTTTTAGTCAAACTACATAATACAAATTTCACCTAAATTGAGTTGTGTAATAATGATGTTAATTAACTAGATTATAACCATAACCTATTTAACCCACATTTGACTCATTTAAAACTTGATTTTGAATAAGTAGGTTAATTAAGTTATAAACATGTCAGATTGGGAAGTTAATCATATTAACTTAAACAAGATCTAACTTGACATTATTATTAAATGGACTATATGACATGCTACTTATTTAATAATTAGGTTATGCCCGAGTTCATTCTTTTAACCTAATTATTATTTTTGTGTCATGTTTGAATTGATTTATTTAATCAAGTGTCTTTGCTTTGACACATTGTGAACATGATCCACCAACATGAATTGTCACTTCTAGTGGCATCACATACTAGAACTCTTCAAGTACCACCTCAATTACCTTGCGAATGAGTTCCCTTATTGTATCATTCTTTTCCTCCTTTAATATAGCCAAGTAGGTCATTTGCTTATTCTTCAATACCTTCTTTACTTGCATAGTTGATAGCAAGAGGATCTCAAGTGTACCTCAATAGCTAATGTCATGATTCATTGTAAATTTTGTCTAATGTGTAATCATATTATACTAATGCACTCACCTTAAAAACCTCATCCCAATGACTAAGACAAGTCATCCCTCCAATTAGAAGGTAGTGTACTATAATTTCAAATGGATTGTCTAAATCCATCAACCAACTATGAACAAATCATAAATCTTGCAAGGAACCCATGACTTAAATCTTCCGCGTAACTCCTAATGCATTTTAGTTATGTACAATACCACTAATGCATGCATGAATACTCAAATCAATATCAATGTGAACAAAGATAAATTAGTGGAAACTCAAGCCTAAATTTGTTACATCATGTCTTGCTTGCAAGGGCTATATTTTAACACAAATAACCAAATAGGTTCTTGAAATACAATATAATATGTGCTATCTCTCGGAGCACTTTATTTTTCGTTTCAATAACTTCATTTTTCTATGAAGTTTTAGATGTTGAAAGCTCTTCTTTAATTTCCTTCTCCTCACAAAAACTTTAGAAGTCAGAATTATAAACTCCTTTCCTCTATTATTTCTTATTGAAAATCCATTTTTATTCATCATTTGAAAGCATAACACTTTGAATCTTAGGATGTACTTCTTTCTTCCTAGGCATTGCACTCTCATAGGACCCATTAAATCCACATGCAACATCTCTAAGATCCTAGAAGAAGAGAAAATCGTCTTTTTCTCCCACTCATGTGAATTCATTTTCCTAGATAGAATAAATAGGATTTTTAGGCTTTCCTAAATGGGAATTGCTTTAATTAGTTCTTTATTTGTAATCCTAGACAAATCATTAGAGTTTAAATGCACTATCATACAATGCTATATGTCTTTGGATGTAAATTTCACATTTTACAACTATGTGCACTAGATGATGAGGAAGAAGTAGAGAGGCGTACAAAGGCATAACAAAAAATATCAAAAATTCTATTTCTTACCAACACACATCCTTGAATAGACACTAATTTTGAGTAAAATGAACAAAGCACATACAATCACAAATTTAACTTGCGTTAATTAAGTTTGCTTTCAATCCCTCAATATATAGTAACTCCTTGAGCATAGGTAAATTTGGACCTTCTATGGTACCTTTTGGTTTCAAGTTGGTTATATGTAATCCAACCAAACTTCCCTTTATAGGTTCAAACGTGGAGAAAGACTCTAAGTTCATTGTTGCTTTTACCATTCCCAAATACAACCAACTCCTTCTACGAGTTCAAAAGTCAAGGAAGATCGAAGTTCTGTGTCATATAACTAGAGTAGCCACTCTCAAAATTCAAAACGTGTTTTTCTCTAGCTCTTAGGCCCTATGGTTAATTAAGGCTTTTTAGTTCTCCTTCTTTACCCAGCTTTTCTTTCCAATGGGCGATTTAAAGCCTATTTAAGAATTATTTTTAAAATTAATTTTTCAATTCATAAAAATAGAAACCTATTTTCTAGACTAAAGCCATGTTTGGTAACTTTTTGACATATTATAGTTTTTTGAGAACTTGTTATGAAAATAAGGTATCTCCTAATAACATATTTTAATTGCTTTCAAATGTTTTCATTTATTTTGTAGGGTTGTTTTAAGAAAATAATGGTAAAAATATAAAGAATGATGAAAAATAAAGAACTAAAAATAAAAGTTATTTTTAAGAAATATTTGGAAATACAAAAAATATATTAAAAACGTTCTAAGTTTCTAAATAGACTTTTATTTTAGAAAACATTAGACCAACTATTTTTGAAAACTTTTTTCAATAACGGTTTTTTAAGAATTATTTTTTTTAAAAAATCCTAAACAAAGCCTTAACCTTTGAGGATCTAAAACTTTGCACTAAGTCTGGTGTTTTATTGTTGGATTTTCTTAGTCTTGCAAGCTTTAGGATGATCTTGCAATATTTTCTTTAATTTACTTTTCATTTTACCTGAGCATTCAGTTTGGCTAAGTATTGAAGAATAACTTTGGCATACATTCAACTTCTTTTATGGACAAAGGAATGGAGCTAGATCAGACTTCTTTAAATTTAGTCAATTCTAATTTACGTGACTCATAATCAGATTGTAAGACATTCAAATTTTTTAACAAGGTACTATGCTCATTTTCAAGGTAAGAGAATTTTTTCAAGCAAGGAAGTCTTGTCTCATACTTCTTTTATTCTCATCAACCTTTCACAATTTTCATCTTAAGGCACTGATCATACAAGGCTTACTTGGCAATCTCAAATGACAACTTTTCTTCCAAATATGTTGTATCATGAGACGAACCTTCAAAATTTTCAGATTCAAGATCAGTTTCAAATTTAACATTTTTCTTTTCATTGAAAAGTGATATAGAAGGTAGCAAGTATATCAACAATTTCCACAGGCTTATCATGCTCAAAAGACACAAATATCATCAACGTCATGTGACAATAAATCATAATTATGTTTATGCATGTTTCCAGCAAATTAATGCAATAAAATTTCTACATTCTTCATCAAAATCATACCAAATTACTTCTATGACCTTATCCTTTTGACATTCAAGAAAGTGACCTTATCTTTTTAGTGCTTTTTATCTTTTTATCACATTTCTTTTCCCTAGTTTATGGTCTCGAATAGGTTATCCTTCGTTTCTTGAACTTTTTGAAAGGTTATCAAGCCTATAAATTTCAAATATTGGTCATTTTTTTATTCCTATTCTAATTCAGATGCATGTTCATCTACTTTTAGTGCAGTGTTAATGTTTCTTCTTCTTAGGAACACTTGGGGTCATCTCCAATTGAAGGGAGCCAACTATCTCATCTAGCTTAATTGAATCAACAGTGTTCCATTCCTCTAGTTTTATGACCTCAGGTCTAAAACGATCAGAGGGGATCTTAACAGTTTTCAGGTAACCTTGGAATCAGGTATATTCAGGGATCTTCCATAGATTGAAAATCAGCATTCACAATGTCCATGATTTCAATAATATATTCAGAAAATGTTTTTGTTGTGATCATTTGAAATTCATTCCTTCACCTATCCCAACTTTACATAGTTTTTCCTACCCTAGTGGATATATATCCGATCTCTATCTAGCACCATATCAGGATATCAACCAAATTGAACAGAACTCCAATCTCTGTCAGACTTCATTTTCAGGAAGTATATCCGTTTTACCTTGGAATGAGCATAATTATCTCCTTCGAAGTATGGAGGTCTACCTATAGAGGTTCCTTCTCGGTGAATTTCCATCTTAAGAGAATATAGTTTATCCATATTGAGAACATGAGCAAACATGTTTCGATATGATTTATGAGTTTTTAAGAGAGTATGCTATGAACTTGAGATCTTTTTTAGATGATCAAATAACATATGCACATGAATGTGATTGAGTGATTAGCACAAGGTCATAGGCTAAAATGTCTCTAATGAAATCTCATCAAACAAGCACACAAATATTGCACAAGATATAACATAAAAAATCTCTAAGTGGAGAAAGGAAATAAATAAATAAATAAATAACAATGGGTGCCTTTGTTGTTGCAAATCCACTATGAATATAAATCCAGTTTTGCCTACACGTCCTCCCAAATCAATCACCAATCCCCTTAAGGAATCCTCAGAGTGATTATTTCTTCAATCCACACCTCTTTTTGATATGCTTCAATATGGCTCATCATGTGCTCACCACCAATCTCTCGCCATAGCCTCCTTCAACTATCTTCAATTACCACGAGTTCTCTTCTCCTCCACTAATTACATTACAACAGAATCACCTTCATTATCCCATTGAAGTGATCTCCAAAAACTATAAAACAAAAATTCTATTTGCAAAGCAACTTCTTCTTCATATAGATTCAGAGAACCAAAATAAGAAGATGTTTTCACTTGTAGCAACATCTTCATGTAGATTTAGAGAACTGAAATTGTAACTTCAAATTCACTCTTAGAATCTCAATTAAGGTAAAGCTCTCTCACATTTCAAAATCTCCCACCAAGAGTTTCTCTTACTCTTCATTTTGGAAATGAGAGTAGAACCAACTTAGTGCCGAGGGACATAAGGCACACCCTTATGGGCCTATTGTCATGCAAATTTCAAGGTGGAGGAGCATCCAACTAACTCAACAAATGTTTTTTCGCTTCCAGCCATTTGTTTCCATGGTCTAGAAAATTATGTCCTAGATGATTCCCATTGTTTCAACTCTTTCATGAAAAATGCTTCTCAAATCACTCCGGTCTTTCACTCACATTACATGTGAACTCCAATCTGCAGTAGTGAAATCCTATTAACGAGCAACCTGGAACAATTAGCTTATCCTTTCAATCCCATTTTCAAGCTCAATTCCCTCCACCACTGAAAACAAATGGTCTTATATGATCAACTCCATTCACTCCAGGGCTATAAAGGAAACACTTGTGAGCTGGCAGGCAGTAGCTGCTCCTGACTCACCATATTTCCAACCCCATTTGCTCCATCAAATTCATAAGAAGCTAACAAAACAACTAGCATTATATATCATACAATATCTATGCTGGTTAATTTACATGGAAAAGACAATTTCTAGCCAAAATATGCCAACATACAGGAATACATACAATTTATGCAAACATTGTATGCTAACACAAGAAAATCATACCTGACTTGCTGATTTGAGGCAATTCACCAGAGAATGCATAGGTGGCAATGAGGTCCCAATTGAGCTGTGCATATCTAACAGTCGCAGACTTGAAGGAAGCTCTGGAATTTGTGAAAGCTTCATGCAGTGACTCAAGTCAAGGGCTCTAAGGTTAGAGAGTTGACTGATACCCACAAGTATGTCACTGAGGGTTCCTCCTTCCTCTGGATTGCACCGACTTAGATCTAATACTTCCAGTGAGGATAGATGGAAAATACAATGGAAGACTCCTCCATTTAGATTGCAGTTTCTTAGACTTAATTCTTTCAATGCGTTCAAGCAGTTATCACTCTTTATTACTCCTGGTGTTAGATTGCATTGATCTAAATATAGTTCCCTTAAGAGAGATAAACCTGACAAAGAAGGCAATTGACAACTGAGAGAATTTAAGGAAAGAAACTCTGGACATGGCATTCTCTCCAGGTCCTCCGGCAATCTGTCAAGTTTTGAGCAGCCTTCAAGACTTAGAACTACAAGAAATCTCAAATTACAAATGCTGTCCGGGAGACCCTCAAGGTTTTTACAATTGTCCAAATACAAGTTGCGAAGACCTTCTAGAAGTTCAATCGATGATGGTAGCTCTTTAATAGCTGTTTCATCTAAACTAAGCACCTCTAGTTTTCCAATGTTGCACTTGATTTTTGGAAAACTAGTTAGTTTTGAACAGCCACTGCAATGAAGAGTTAAAAGGTGCTTCAACTTATGAATGTCCCCAGGAAGACTCTCGAGGCTTACACACCCTATAAAATTCAAGGAAAAAAAAAGTTAGTTTTATGACACTCTTATATGTGTGTGAACCTTAAGTAAAATTATACAACCTAAAAGAATAAGTTCCTCCAAATTTGGCACGTTCGAGAAATTTGGTAATTCAATAAGCTGTTGTGAATGACTGAGATCGATGTACCTTAAATTTCTAAGACACTGGAACAAAATAGAATTTCTATTAATAAATCAATTTTAAAAAATTTAAAAATATTATGAAACAAAAGCATAAATAAATAATAATCATACCATGTTTCCTTTCCAAAGTAGTTTTATGTTACTATTACTCAATTTGAGGAGAGCAAGATCATTTGGATGAAAGTTTGATGGTAGAGATTCTAAAGAATATCCATCCCAACTGAGACATGTCAAGTCATCAGACGAAAATACAAAATCTTCAGGAAGTTGTATGCGATTGTGGGAGACGACAAACAATCTAAGTCTATTCATCCTTTCGAAAGCTTTGCATGTAAACTGTATCTGTTCTGATTTGTCCACATCAAGGAATATCCCTTCAATTTTTTCAGTCCCCTAGATAATAAGAGTATAAAATTAGAAAAGCACAATACATGTAAATCCTTACTAAGGTGATAAAGATAAATAACTTCTTGAACAAAACATATTTTCTATATATATATCTTATCGTATTTCTTTTTAATACTCGATAAATATCTGTATGTCTCCATAATCTGCTCCTCTCTCCTGGCTCATTAGGACATTCTTGATCAACAATGCCCTTGCCCATTTGGGCTAACAAATCATGCATATCTATTGTCTTGTCCTTTGAAATGGTTATGAAACACCTATCAACGAGAGCATTTATTCCACTTTCCGCATTGAATTCGGAACCATCCAATATTCTTGAAACTATTTCCACATCACCTCCTTTAAAGAAATATGCAATGTCGAGAAATATCATCCTTTGTGTATAATCCAATCCATCAAAAATTATTTTAAGCACATTTACAATTTCCATGTTAGGCACCTTTTCCAGCTTCCGCAATTCGCTTTTCCAATCTGGTAGTCTCTTTCCAAATAATAGAGAACCCAAAACTTTAAGTGCTAATGGAAGACCATCAGCATATCGTACTACTTGATGAGAGAGATCTGCATAACCTTCCTTCGGATGATGTTGTTTAAAGGCATAACGACAAAAAAGTTGAAGAGCTTCATGAAAATTTAATTTCTTAACTTCATACATATCATTCACTTCATGCCTAGTTAGCAAATCTTTTTTCCTAGTAGTAATGATGATTCTACTTCCTGGACCAAACCAATTATGCTTTCCAATCAAGTGTTCTAATTGTGTCAGCTCATCTACATCATCCAGAAAAACAAGAACCTTTTTTGAGGAAAGCTTGTCCCTTATTTCTTTGATACCTTCATGAACATTCCTTAAAACTATTTTCCTCGTTGTCCTTAGAGTATCATTAAGAAGAAGTTGTTGTAACTTAAGAAGACCAGAATTTTCTGTGGATTCTTTTCTGACATCTGTGAGTAAGCTAACACTTTCAAATTGATATGAGATTTTGTTATAAAGAGCATTGATGATGGTAGTCTTACCGATTCCACCAAGCCCATAAACCCTAACCATGCGAACATCATTCAACTCAATCTTTAACAATGATATTAGTCTTTCCAAAAGAGAATCCATTCCAACAATGTTCTTGTTCACATCTAAAGTCTTAGGGAAGCTTCTAGGGACGTTCTCAATAATTTCATCAATAAGCTTTGATTCATACCTGCCAATTGCAAAGCATAATGGGACATGTGTACTGGCGCATTAGGATGAGTTGCAAAAAACAATAAATTATATTAAATAAATTTAATGATGCCTAGTTTTCCAACTATAACTTAGTAGGGTTAAAAATAATTTAAATTAAAATAAAATAAACCACATCTATCAAACTACTTATGGGTACGATTGCATTATTCTATACAGTTGCTCGTGTGATAGAAATGAGGGAAGAAAATGCAGAATATGATTTGCATTATCAAAAGTGGAAAAAAGAAATTGAAATATTTTTGTGTTAACTTATCTACTCAATCTTTTGGAAGGCTCAAAATGAAGTTTGACTTGTTTGGAATATTACTACCCTATTTTGATAGGGGATTCCATCACAGAATCAACCACTATCCTGCATCCAAGCTTTTTAACCTAATAATTTTACTACAGATTAGACTATCAACATTACCATCTTTTGTACTTGCATAACTTTCTCTCACCATTCATTTAGATAATGGTTCCCCTAGCTGTTCTTTATTATTATTATTATTATTTATAAATTTTTATAAAAAATTTTGAAAACCCTTTAATCAAAATATAACTTTTATAAATTAATTAAACATATTTTATTTATAATTTTAATTCTATTGTAGGAAGGAATTAAGAACAAAAATTATTTAAAAAAAATATCAATTTAACTTAAAATAATTTAGTATATTCTTTATCAAGTGTAAAATTTTAATGAACGGATTTTTATTTTATAAAAAATAAAAATGAATAAAAAATCATAAAAGTTTAAAACTCACTTAGCTTTAAGTGGTTAGTAAATATCTCATACTAACCACTTAGCTTTAAGTGGTTAGTATATTCTTAAATAAAAAATCTTTTCTCTCATTACACCATTTATAAATATACCACAAATCAAATCTTATCCCTTTTTTTTCCTTGAAAAATGGATACTTTGAAAATTCAATTAAAATTAAACATAAATATCCCGACATCATCTAACTTTTCTTGGAAGTTTTTGGATATTGATGGAATTTAATTTTGAAAGGAAATAAAAAATTAATTATCTTGTAAGGAATGGCTGCACAATTTAAAGTGCACAAGACTAAAAGCCAAATTGGCAGCTAGTGATTCTAAAAGCTCTAGAAGTCACTTTTAAAAATATAGAAAATCTCTTAAACAATCATTTGATTGATGCTTCTTTTGAATTTTGTTATTAAATATGTTACGAGATATAATATCAAAATTACTTTTTTTTATTCAATTATAAATACTAAATAATGTATTTATACCATAAATACAATCAATAAGGGACTGATACTTAAAAGTAATTTTGCTTCTGAAACTCTAAAGCCAATCGTAAAAGATTTGAAACAAACACAAAATATTCGTAAAAGAATGAACAAAACTTTATTGTTTAACAATCAAATAAGAATATGAATTACTTATATGGAATTATACCTTTTATCATACAATACTTATTATTTATTTTCTTAAAATTGTATTAAGGTGGTTAACAGTTAATCAATTTGATCACTTGATTTATTTATTGAAGTGTGTGTGCTTGTATAAAAAACGATGGCAAACACCTAATATTTTAGAATAAGAAATTTAATTATATCTACTCCTAATAATTAATTTTAGGCTAAAAAAAAGTGATAAGAGAAAACATTTCTCTTAAAAATTGGTTCCACATAGGCACAAATGAAATATATAAAGATGGGATACTCTTCTTTCTACATGATGATGGATTACACATAATAATGCTTCTTTAAAACTTGAAAATAAATTCTTATCCAAAAATATTTACATAAACTTTCACCTATAAAAAAATGCACATGGAATCACAAAAACTAATAATCTTAAAACTTGATACTCAATCATTTTTCTCCACTAATAATGGAAATGCATGTATTGGAAGTTATTATAATTAAATTCATTTTCCACTTGTCATGTGACTTATGCATCAAATAAAGCCCACTAGATAAAATTTCTCTCAACATATTTTCACATTAGATTTTTTTTTTCTCTAATTTTTTATTTATTTTGAACATAGGAATGGATTTAAGTTTGCATTGAATAAATTTCAACCATTGATATACACTAGCATTTAAATAAAGATGATAATGTATTTAAATTTTTAATAAAAATTGAGTTGAATATTTTAACCAACATTTGATTCCCTTCCAATCACCTAAAGTTGGCATTAAAATATAAATAAATCGTTGTCTTGAGATTTTTTTCTTTCGAGCTTATCCTCAAACCTTCTTTAAAAAACATGATCGATTCTTATTATGCTCACCTAATGCTTGCATTAAAATACTAGAAACTTTTTCTTGTGAGCTTATCCTTACCCCTTCAAAAAAGCAAGATTGATTCTTGTTGGTCGGAAGATAAGAATAAAAACTTCTAATAAATTATATTTGGTATATTGATAATTTAATGGGAAAAGACCTTAACTTTTATAAATGTGAAAGGATAATATAGTTGGACGACACGTTTACACAGATATATGAAAAGAATGTTTATAGTCAATAAATAAAAACCTAGTAAGTATTCAAAAGACTTAAAATCACAATTGATTGAAGTAAAAAATTTAGCTCATCCTATATTTATTTTTGGTCATCATACTCTTATTGAGCTTCTTAGGCATCAAATATAAAAATTCTCTATTTAAAATCAAAATAAAATAAATAAGATCTTGTCAACTACAATTTTAATTCAACTATTTTTGTTGTTAGCTAGTTCCTTGATTTTTGGTACTTCAATTTCTCAAATACTACAAAATTTCATTTGAAGGGAACACTCATTACCAACATGAACCTCAAAATTACATATGCAACATCCCAACCCTAAGCTTAAGTTAATTTGTAACTTAATTAATTAAGAAAATAAAAACTTTGGGTTATTTAACGATAATTGGATTTCAATTTTGGGCTTGGGTAAAAGTTAATTTTTTTTTTATGAGCCAAAAAATTAAAACAATTTAAAAATCTTAAAATCAAATAAAACAAAACCTATAACAAAATAAAAATTGTAAAAATATACAATACAAACTACAAAAAGTTTCGATTTATTAGAAACTTTTATGGTATATATTGTATTTAAATAAAATTAAAGATAAAACAAACAAATTTTTTTATAAAATTTATCTAAGATAGTCATGCACCACCATTCCACCACTTGGTGTAGAGACATAATAAAAAATATAAAATTTAAAATTTTGTACATGATATATATATATATATATATATAAAGGTGGCCATATTTTAAAACTAATCCCTCATGGCCTATAGTTTTTCCTTCAAGCAAGAACCCAATTAAGACATTAAATGGAAAAAATTAACAATAGTAAACACCAAGAAGTGACATTTACCACTGTCGTGGATTCTATTTTTTAAAGTGATATAAAAAACAGGCCCATCATACGTGGGTTGGTTCTTGTTTGGGCTTTCTTAGTTTGCTGCATTTCCACTGTATTATAAATGGGCCCATGAAATATGTAGGAGGGTGCCTTTTTAGAGCGTACAAGTGCTGGGGCCCATGATTATGTTGATGGAGAAGGTTAAGGAAGACCTCAAGTCCATCCTCTCTATATATAGTGTACATAGTAAATTCCTTACATATGAATCAGCCTGTTTTATGGGGGGCGCAACTGCTATCGCTACAGCTGGTGATGTGTTGCTAGTTGCTGTAGGGAATGCGCTGCTGTGGCTGCTTAATTTTATTGGTGCTGCTGTTGATGTTGTTGCTTCCTCTTCAAGAATATGGGTACAAGGTGAGAGGAGGGCTTACCCAGATGAAACCAGAGCAATCCAAGATACAAAACAACCGGCATTTCATCAACCAGGTGGTGGGCATTATCAACTGGAAAAAATATATCAACTGGAGTTTATTATTTTCTATACTTTTCATAAGCTTTAAAGTTATTATGGTCCGTTAACTTTGAGCTTTATTTTGAAAATTCATTTATATTCATTATTTTTATGAATAGAAATTTTTTTCTTTCTATTTTTGCTTTTTGTTAAAGTATTAAGAGCCTCATATAAGTGATAAAATTATAAGTAGTCGCATATGCAAATTTTTTCTATTTTAATGATTAATTAAAAATATACTCTCATAATTTACATAATATCAAATATAAATGGAAAAGTAAGTTACAAATTGCAAAGGATGCTTATGAGTGGATCAATTTTTGGTCTCAATTAAAAAAACTAATTGAAAATAATATAAATATAATATGATTTTATTTTATTTATTTATGGTGAGGATTATAAAATAAATTGTTATTTTTTAATTTTAAATAAGAAAAACAAATAAGATAAAGAGAAATTGAAATAAAAAGAAAAAAAAAATAAAAATCAAATAATATAAAATATTGAAAGTGATTGAATAAAAAAGAAAAAGTTTACAACTCAAATAAGATCAATCTAAAAAATACATTACATATTAAAATATCTCCATTTTCTTTATTAAAATATACATATAAAATACATTTCATACTGTTAGATGGTAAAGGAGCAACCAAAAAATCATAGAACTATAGAATGTAGCACATGAAGTTAGTTTGATGATGTGAAGTGCATAGGTTGCTTTCAGACCATTGGAACTTGTTTAGGGTTCAAAGTTAATAATATTTAATGAGTAATATCATCTCAAGCCTATTCCAAAATATGGCAACCGGGTAAAATTAAAAATTAACCTAATGCTTAATAATTTTTTTTAAAAAAACTTATTGAATTTTTTTCTAAAATCACTAGATGTTGTATAATTTTTATAAAATGAATGAGAAAAGTTATAATGGTGAAGCGGTTGAAAATGAACCTTTCAACTGCAGTCGCACTCGCTTAAAATAAAAATAAAAAATAAATAAATATAAAATGGTTAAATATATAATAGAAATAAACTCGCCAATCATCATATAAAAAATAATTTCTCTAGAGGGTGCTAACCCTCTCAACTCCCACGAACTAGCAAGGCAGTTTGACCTTGGCATTCTAAATGAAGCGCAACAATATTGATTCAAGCTTCACAATCCAACGACAATAAAGAAAAAAACAATTGGTACTCAAAAAAGCATAACACAAAGCACAACAAGAAGATATGTTAATTTAAGTTACTAAGAGCTTATTTAGTTATGTGATTTAAAAGCAGTTTTTTGTTTTTAAATTTAAAAAATTGTTTTTAAAAATTTATAACATTAATTTACGCTTATTCTTTGGAAATAATTTTTAAAAACAAAGTAAAATAGAAAACAATTTTTAAAGAATAAGTAGGAGTTATTTTCACTAGTTGTTAAAAAACAGAAAATATATAAATTTATTTGATTATATTTTTTAAAACTTGTTTTTAAATTATTTTTAAATTAAAGAATAAAAAATAATTTTTTAAAATAATTTTTAGAAAATATGGTCAAACGGATCCTAAAAAATGATTGGGGTTTATAATATTAAAGAGAAAAAAAGTTAATTTAAGAGTTGGCATGCAGGTAGACATCAGGGTGTAAAACCGGTTTACTGAGACACCCATTTTATTTGTATATTCTTGTATGTGCATGCATTGACCATGTGGTTAGGATGTGTTGCACCAAAATCTCATGATTAACTTGCAGTTTAAAATCACAAACTAGCTGTATTTATTAGAAACAAACCATATTGGGTCATGCACACTCTCCCTCATTTTCTATTTCCTAGAAACATATATGACCAAATCAAATTGTTCTATCCTAATTCTATTTTTTGATTAGGCGATAAATGAGTGGATTCCTTTTAAAAATAATAATTGAGATATTAGGGATAATTAAAATATTATTAGAAGAAAGCAACCGCTATCTTCCAAATTAATCATGGCTTAATAAATGTAAATAAATTAATCTGACCATACATTTTTCTTTATTTGTTTTGGTTTCTTTACAAGAATGTTTCTTCATGCATTCTTGTTGAATCTATAAAATGTCATATACAGACATTCTTTATGAATGATTAAGAATCAAGATTTCTAACCAGCAGGTTATTAATTTAAATGATTATTATTTTTATTTATAAAGAATCGAAATTTACTTATCATTTATTAATTGGCATGAAATGTTTGACTTGCCTTGATTAATAAGGACTTTCATGGCTTACCTTATAGAGGTTGGGCCCTTAACGCTATCCACTCAGCAATGTATCATGCCCTTCCAAAGCTTAATCAAGTCAAAGGCTACGGTGTAATTTCCTGCATTAACTTATTTAAAAAAATGTTTAATACTGCAGTCATATCCTTCCAAAGCTTAATCAAGTCAAAGGCTACGGTGTAATTTCCTGCATTAACTTATTTAAAAAAATGTTTAATACTGCAGTCATATGCTCTAAAGTCAACGATGTAATTTTCTGCACTGAGTTATTTAATAAAAAAGGTTTTTGAGTAAAACAGATTTGGATTTTGGCCTATGGAGGCCTATGGACTTTCAAAACAGGGGTTCACTAGGAAAAAAAAAGAGAAGAAAAAGAAGAAAAATGAGATCACTGGAAGAATTTTCAGCCCCTTTAAATCACTTAGCCATATAATAGAAACTAAGAAGAAGAGAAAGGATCGTAGCTCACAAAAAGCTTGAGATAAATGCTTAGTATCTTCTGCAGCATATCCATCCAACAAATTTGCAAAGAAGCTCCAACCAGTTGTGCATATGGTCCTCTTCATCATCTTGGGCATCAACAACATTACTGTTAATATCCTGTGTCGTTGTACCCATTGGAGAATCGCTATGCTCAGTGCACTGTGTACAGTCATAGCTTGTTTGTGCGTTAGAATTAGTATCTTCTGCTGCTGATCTGGTATCACAACTTCTCTGCTCATCACTGTACTCTTATCATTGTCTGATGGTCGCGCTTGGTGGCTTCTGTGTTGTCACAGCTTCTCTGAGTATCAGTACTGGTATCTTCTGGGATGTTTCTGTTGATAACATCACCTGTATATATAAGATAGAACCCACACTCTTTCACTTCGACTGGTGCATCCAAGCTATGAAATGAAGCCTTCAAACGTCTCCATTCGTTTGACCAATACTGGTTGTCAATAGCAACCTTGGGATAATAAGTCACACACATTTGACTCGATTCACGGCAAATTGGGCAGCAATAAAACTGGACATCATCCACGTGACAGCATTCAGATTGATCACCACAGATATTGAGTTGGCAATTCAACCCATCACAAGCCATAAGAATAAAAACAGAGTATAAAGCAAATCCTAAGAAGTCATCTTTTCTGTACCAATCCATAGGAAGCTCTATTGTTATTTGAGATCCTTGTTTTTGCTGGCTTATCCACTCTGGAATTCCATTATTTCCCGGAATAGCAACTCTGATTGCTTTGTTCCAATAGGAGCCGCATTCAAATTCCTGCACAAAAGTACAGGTGTTAATACTCTGTTCATAAGGAAAAAGGACTGAATGTTATGAAAATCATACCTCAATCATTGATTTGAAGCATTTGAACAGAGAAAAACCAAGTTGACTTGATGGACTTGATAAAGTTTCCAAGCATGTGCAACTGTGGACATCTAGATACCGTCGGGATTGCATATCCTCTTGACATTCCCGGCAAATGGTGGGTATCATTGCTTTACCATGGTTCTTTTCATGATCATGGGCATATATAAGATGGATCCCACACTCTTCCACTTTTATTGTTTTACCACGTAAGAAGCCACAAAATGAAGCCGTCAACTGCCTCCATTTATTTGAGTGACACTTCTTCACAATCTCTGCCTTCGGATAATAAATCATCCACATTTTTTGGTACAACATCACAGCAGCCCCACGAGTGATTAAACTGTTGTTCATCCACCAAAGAAATTTCATGACCACGCAAAGTCAAACCATACTTGAAGTAACTTCCATGATTCTCCAGTCTCTCCTCAGATTCATCATCAAGTGGACCATAGACAGAGTACAAAACAAAACCCAACAAGTCATTATTTTTATACCAATTTTGAGGAAGCTTTGCTACTACTTTAGCTCCCTTTTTGTGATGGCTTATCCATTTTGGAATTCCACTACTTCCTGAAATAATAAGACTTACTTGGGCAAAACGTTTTTCTTTAGGATAAATCTTGCATTCAAAATCCTTCAGAAAATTTAATCAACACATAAATCCCCATGTCTCCACAAAGAAGTTTTGTTCTATGAATATCATACCTGAATCACTGATTTGAAGCAGTTGAATAGAGAAGACCAGAGTAGACCTGAAGAAGTTTCCAGCCGTGGGCACTTATGTACATCTAAGACACGCAAACTAGATGGAAGCGCTGGAATTTGTTGAAGCTCTTCACAGTGACCCAAGTTAAGGTGTCTCAGCATAGAAAGTTGAATGATCCCAGCAGGTATGCTCCTAAAACGATTCCCGATTAGAAGTAATTCTTGCAGAGATGATAGGTGGCAAATTTCAGTGGGGATTCCTCCTTCATCTATATAGCAGAAAGATAGATCCAACACTTCCAACGAGTACAAGCAGCAAATATCACTCAGGATTACTCCTTGCATTAGCTTTGACCAAGGTAGAATTAACTTCTTTAATGACCATAAACCTGACAAAGAAAGCAATTGGCAACATGTTGAATTTAAGCCACAAGCATAGAAAATCTTCAAACTTTTCAGCCTCCCCAGGTTTTGTGGCAATTTGTGGAGTTTTGAACAATCACTGACATCGAGAACTTCAAGAAAGCATAAATTACAAATGCTTTCTGGAAGAGTCACAAGGTTTTTGCAGCCGTACAGATTCAAAACTTCAAGCCTATTCAAATATTTGATTGATAATGGTAGCTCTTTTATAGCCGTTTTGTTCAAGTGAAGCTCCCTTAAGTTTTCCATATTCTCCAAGATTTCTGGAAAGTACTGCAATTGTGAACAGTGAGAGCAAAAGAGAGATTTTAGGGATTTGAACTCCCAAATGCTTGTTGGCAGACTCTCAAGGTTTTTGCACTCTCGCAAACATAAGGTATCAAATTCAGAGGCACACTCAATGGGTAGTAGGCTGATTGTCTGACCCTTTAAACAAAGCTTTCGGTGTTCCACGTTCCTCTGGCATTCCAAGCAGCTAGCATCCACATCCTCAGTCTGTACTATTGGATCTCAGGCGTATATATTTTGTGTGTCATGTTTGAGTTGATTTATTTAGTTGAGTGTCTTTGCTTTGACACACTGTGAACATGATCCACCAACATGAATTGTCACTTCTATTGGCATCACATAATCACATACTAGAACTCTTCAAGTACCACCTCAATTACCTTAGGAATGAGTTCCCTTATTATATCTTTCTTTTCCTTCTTTAGTGTAGCCAAGTAGGTCATTTGCTTATTCTTAAATCTTCAAGTACCACCTCAATTACCTTAGGAATGAGTTCCCTTATTATATCTTTCTTTTCCTTCTTTAGTGTAGCCAAGTAGGTCATTTGCTTATTCTTAAATCCCTTCTTTACTTGCATAGTTGATAGCAAGAGGATCTCAGGTGTACCTTTATTGTCTATGAGGACTACACATAGCAAGTTGAATCACATTAAAATTTGAAAGATTAGGAAAGGGTTAAATGAGGAAATGAGGGAGTCAAGATACATAGACTATGTAGAAAGGCAAGACAAGGTTATGATGAGTTTGGGAAATGAGGCATGAAGCAAATTCATCAAGTTGGATGGAAATTTGGAACTTAAAATCTAATGGTATCATGTACTTTGAATTTGAGGTGAAATTTATAGCATTTCCCGAAGTCCATTTTTGGCAAGCTATAAATCTTTCGAAGCTTTGGAATTTAGGAATCCAACGCTTCAAATGGTGCACAAGTCGGAGTTGAAACTAGGAAATTATACGCGTTTGAAGCAAACTAGTCAGAGAAGAATGTTGAGTTCGAAATTCACTGTGCATTTCGAACTCAGCCCCTTGATTTTGAATTGGACCTCCTTCCACTTATGAGTTCGAAATTGACTTGGAGTTCACCCAAATTTCGAACTCAGCCACTAGTGATCGAGTTTGAGGCTTGAGACATGTCGAAACGAGTTTCAAATGCCCCCATCAAATTCGAAATGCATTACACTCATTTAGAACTCGTAATTTTTTAAGCTTTTTAGGTTGTTTATGACTTTTCCTTGTAATAAGTGGCCAATGAGAGTATGCCACATGTTAGGTCATTGATAAATACTATATAAACTCTCTTAGTTTTAGGGTTTAGAGATCTTTTTCCAAGAGTTTGACATTTTGTGGTGGAAAAATACAACTTCGGTTTCTTTCTCTTCTTCTTTAGTGAATATATTGTTTTTTAGTTTCTTTTGATTCAACTTATGGAATTTTACTCTTTTATGGAGTGTGATTATGACATCACCCCCACGAGGCTAAAAGCTAACTTGGGGCTTGAAGCATAAAAACCTAAGGGCTAAGAAACTTACAGGGATAATGAGTAAATCATTATAACAATGAGATTAATTATTGGTTGAGTCACAATTTATCAATTTTATTTTTACCCTATCCTTGTGAGTTAGTTTAGGGAATAATATAGTAGGCTATTACTCGATACTAGTAATTCTTGGTAATTCTTGATCATTAGTTATCCCGGTCTTCCCTATCGTTATCTACCCTATGACAAAGCTACAAGGAGTACTAAGAGTTAAAAACATAAGTCTTAAATTGGTAATTCATCTAATTTATTTGATGGTTTTAGGAGTCTGTTTTAAAAAGGAAAATTAGGTTTCAAATGCAATTTTGAGTTTTAAAGCTTGGGTCAATCACGAGCGGCTAAGGATCCTAGAACCTCAAGATCATGTTACTTAAAGACCTTTGTTCTTTCTGTTTTTATACCTTAAGTTGGATTGAGGAAAGCCTCAGACTTGAATTAATTGAATTAAAAATCAATATTCATTTACTTATTGATTTAATTTCTTTTACTTAGTTTTACTAAATAAAAGTTCATTCACATATTGTTTTTCACGTAGGATTTAAATAAAAGTAATTCATTTATCCTAGTATTGACAAATTCCATAGCAAATCTATTTTAAAAGTTGTAGTGACTCTTTCTCTGGTTTTTCTTAATCAGAGTTACTACATAAAAAGACTTAGTATTTGAACAATAGAGAAGAACGGTCAGAATTCAAGTAAAATGGAATGATCAATGTTAATAAATTTTTCCCATAATAAACAGTGATACTTGATTCTAGACTACTTAGGTATGGATCAAAGGATTTAACATTAGAGAGAATAACTCATGTATATTAAAGCATTTTGGTGCTAAGTTCTTTTTATACTTGATCTTTTATGAGAAATGAGCCAATAAGGCTTACACTTAAAAATTAAATGTGTTTGAAACACCCCTTTAAAATCCATCATTCAAATATTAGAAAATGAGTAAAGTATTTTTCATATGTTGATTAATATACCCAAGGTAGTTCTTGAATTATCCCAACACAAACATCTTTCAAGTCTTAATTTTATCAAATCAATATATATCTTTAGATTCCTAAAGAAACTACCATAATGACGCACATTCATCCATGAGTTAGGTTGATTTTATCTCTTGAAAGAGTTCAAAGATAGTGTAAACAAAATTCACTGCACAATTCATATCTCTCAATGGTATGTTATTCAACTAAAACTAGTAATGTCTTATGTTAATGGGCTTAGTTTTATAATGTAAAAATAGATCTTTAATATATTAATAGCTCTCATGTTATGACAAGGCATAAGTATGATTTATCACTCACACCATAATCCTTTTAACATATGTTTTATCAAAAGTAATTGCTTGGTTTGTTAGCTTCTTATTAAGCTAGGCAACTGATATAGAAACATCCCCTATAAGTGTTCTTCCCATCTTTAGACCTTCCATCCCTAGTCAGCATTTGTATGAAAAATGTTGTCTACAAATATATTGGTGTAATACCACAATCTAAGTTTATAAGTACCAACCACAAATATAATGATTTTATTAACAACTCCAAGGTGTGATTTCTTATGAAGATTGTTATCAAGCATAAACTCCTATGCTATAGGTTTATCTAGCCTAAATGTCATTAGATAAAGAAGGCTTCCAACCATTGATCTACGGGTGGATAGATTTACAAACTTACCACTCCCATCTCTTGTAAAAATTTTCCTACAACTTTTCTATTGTTGTGACCTAGCTAAGTTCATCCATTTTAATTTAACTTCTAGAGAGGACCCCATCGCTAACATTTCCAATCACATTGTTAGGATGATCACTAGTTTCTCTTAGTTTGCTCCATGTGGATGTTTGCTTGATTTTCAACATTGAGTTCAGTCACATTCTCAATCATTCAACTCTTTTTTCTTTGCCTAAATCTAAAATGTTTAATGAAATATCCTTAAGAAAAACACATTATTTTCTTTACTTCCTAAGTCATCTATCAATACATTGATCGATTCAATTACAACTCTTTAATTATTAAAGAAGATCTTGAAGGCTTTAATCCAAGTTGAGTATCTAACAAAAATTCTTTCAACACGTTTTGATTCAAACATCCATAATTTTTTAGAATTGTTTAGATAAGACATTGTTTCTAAAAACGATATTTTACATTAAGCTTCCTACTTGTCTAAACATCATAGCAAGTCCTTTTGGTTTTAACATATAGGTGGACTCAATTAGAAGTATAAGATGTTGTGTTTATGGATTCAATTGACAAGTTGTTAGAGCATTTGGATTAATCCATTCTAAGCCTAGGATCGTTGGGGTGTATGCAAAAACTATCTTAGGGATACGCAACAAAAGCATATACATGAAAAACTATAGATCTATGTGCTTAAAAAAATACACCTGCAATCTTGATGTTTCCAAAATGATTTTAGTCGATGAAGAAGCTAGTGCAAATCTCAAAAACCAAGAGATCTTTGCTTGATGGCTCTCTTTCCTGGATCTAGGCACTTGTAGATGGTGGAATCCTCATAGAAGGGTGGACGCTAGGGTTCCTCTCTCTAGATTCTAAAGTGACTTGAGCCTATCTTAGGCTTAGGGGTCACTAAAAAAAGCCCACTTGGATCCTAATTAATTAATTAGCCCTATTATGGTCCAATTAATTAATTATCCCATTCCAAAAACATCATTCATAAGATCTAAAGCAACTTTGCATTTTTACCAAAACACCCTTATGCACACGTATGAATAAATAACCCATATATCCCTTAAGTAACGTGTCACATAGAAGTATGAACTCGAGTAGGGACCATTAGGATTCGTAGGAAAACAATGGCTTCTTTATAATCTAATTCTAAAGTTGACTTAACATCCCACTACAAAAAATCAACTACACTCTAATATCCTATAATATTACATTAATATAAAATACATGGGTCTGTGACCTACTAACGACTAAAAGCAAGCTCCCCATGAACTGGTATCCATAATATAATGAGGTGAATACTATCAATCTTTTAAGATCATCTTTCCAATCCTTTAGTTATAGATCATCCCATTAAGTGATAAATTGACATAATCTAACTCACAATGAACATATGTTAAATTCTACTAAACGAATTACTACAACCATAGATTTCATGATCACATGTCCTTAAGATCACCCAAGGGGACACACTATCTTAATCCATGAGATATTATGATGCGTATCTTATGCAAATCTATTGCCACCTACCTTAATCAATAGTGACCCAATCCCTAGGAAATATATGACCATCCTACAGACTCACCCATAAATCAAAGTCACTAAAAACTTCAACATTAGCTCAATATTTTCTCAAGGTTGAGAGTGCATTCGGTATAGTAGTTTGGTGAATCATGACTACCTCAATAGCTAATGTTATGATTCATTGTAAATTTTGTCTAATGTGTAATCATATATACTAATGCACTCACCTTAGAAACCTCATCCCAATGACTATAACAAGTCAACCATCCAATTAGAAGGTAGTGCACTATAACCTCAAATGGATTGCCTAAATCCATCAACCAACTATGAACAAATCATAAATCTTGCAAGAAACCCATCACTTAAATATTTCGCATAACTCCTAATGCACTTAAGTCATGTATAATACCACTAATGCATGCATGAATACTCAAATCAATATCAATGTGAACAAGGATAAATTAGTGGAAACTCAAGCCTAACTTTGTTACATCATCTCTTGCTTGCAAGGGCTCTATCTTAAGACAAATAACCAGGTAGGTTCTTGAAATCCAATATAATATGTGCTATCTCTTGGAGCACTTTATTTTTCCTTTCAATAACTTTATTTTTCTATGGAGTTTTAGATGTTGAAAGCTCTTCTTTAATTTCCTTCTCCTCACAAAAACTCTAGAAGTCAGAATTACAAACTCCTTTCCTCTATTATTTCTTATTTTTCTTATTGAAAATTCATTTTTATTCATCATTTGAAAGAATAACACTTTGAATCTTAGGATGTACTTCTTTCTTCCTAGGCATTGCACTCTCATAGGACCCATTAAATCCATATGTAACATCTCTAAGATCCTAGAAGAAGAGAAAATCATCTTTTTCTCTCACTCATGTGAATTCATTTTCCTAGATAGGACAAATAGGATTTTTAGGCTTTCCTAAATGGGAATTGCTTGAATTGGTTCTTTATTTGTAAACCTTGACAAATCATTAGAGTTTAAATGCGCTATCATACAATGCTACATGTCTTTGGATGTAAATTTCACATTTTACAACTATGTGCACTAGATGATGAGGAAGAAGTAGAGAGGTGTACAAAGGCATAGCAAAAATTATCAAAAATTCTATTTCTTACCAAGACACATCCTTGAATAGACATTGATTTAGAGTAAAATGAACAAAGCAAATACAATCACAAAATTAACTTGCGTTAATTAAGTTTGCTTTCAATCCCTCAATATATAGTAACTCCTTGAGTATAGGTAAATTTGGACCTTCTATGGTGCCTTTCACTTTCAAGTTGGTTATATGTAATGCAACCATCCCCAAATACAACCAAGCTTCTATTTATAGGTTCAAACGTGCAGAAAGACTCTAAGTTCATTGTTGCTTTTACCATTCCCGAATACAACCAAACTCATTCTATGAGTTCAAAAGTCGAGAAAGATCTAAGTTCTTTGTCATTCAACTAGAGTAGGCAAAACGTGTTTTTTCCTAGCTCTTAGGCCTTATGGTCAACTAAGGCTTTTTGGTTCTCCTTCTTAACCCAGATTTTCTTTCCAATGGGTGACTTAAAGCCTATTTAAGAATTGTTTTTAAAATTAATTTTTCAGTTCTTAAAAATAGAAACCTATTTTCTAGACTAGAACCATGATTGACAACTTTATGAGATATTATAGTTTTTTGAGAACTTGTTCTGAAAATAAGGTTCTCTGAATAACGAAGCGATGAAATAAATGGAGTCCCAAAGATTCTCTGAATTGCTAGCTTTGTCCTCAAATATCCACGCATGAATCCATTCCAACAATGTTCTTATTAACACCTAAAATCTTAGGTAAATTTCCATGAACTTTCTCAATAATTTCATCAATAAGCGTTGACTCATACCTGCCAATTGCAAAGCATAATAGATCATGTACTCATGCAATAGAATGAGTAGCAAAAGACAATAAATTATATGAAATAAATTTAATGATGCCTACTTTTCCAACTATAACTTAGTAGGGCTAAAAATAATTTAAATTAAAATAAAATAAACCACATCTATCAAACTACTTATGGGTACGATTGCATTATTCTATACAGTTGCTGGTGTGATAGAAATGAGGGAAAAAAATGCAGAATATGATTTGCATTATCAAAAGTGGAAAAAAGAAATTGAAATATTTTTGTGTTAACTTATCTACTCAATCTTTTGGAAGGCTCAAAATGAAGTTGACTTGTTTGGAATATTACTACCCTATTTTGATAGGGGATTCCATCACAGAATCAACCACTATTCTGCATCCAAGCTTTTTAACCTAATAATTTTACTATAGACTATCAACATTACCATCTTTTGTACTTGCATAACTTTCTCTCACCATTCATTTAGATAATGGTTCCCCTGTTCTTTATTATTATTATTATTATTATTTATAAATTTTTATAAAAAATTTTGAAAACCCTTTAATCAAAATATAACTTTTATAAATTAATTAAACATATTTTATTTATAATTTTAATTCTATTGTACGAAGGAATTAAGAAAAAAAATTATTTTAAAAGAATATCAATTTTAACTTAAAATAATTTAGTATATTCTCTATCAAGTGTAAAATTTTAATGAACGGAATTTTATTTTATAAAAAATAAAAATGAATAAAAAATCATAAAAGTTTAAAACTCACTTAGCTTTAAGTGGTTAGTAAATATCTCATACTAACCACATAGCTTTAAGTGGTTAGTATATTCTTAAATAATTTTTTATATCAGCAGACAGAGAAAAGGACAGTACTTCAAATAACAAATGGGAGAATTGTGTTTTGGGCCCAGCTGGGCCCAAAAATTAACAAATGGTCCATATATGTTACAGAATTAATAGAAAGGCTATGAGATATTGATACCCTTCAAATTTCCAACTCAGATTGCTGTAAATTAAAAGGGAGAATTGTGTTAAATGTGAAATGCCATGTCACCTTCGCTTCTGTTAGTACTCTCGATGAAACCTCTGAACTGAGCGGAGCTTATCAATGGCGTCCCAAATGGCAATCCTCTCCAGAGCCCGTAAAACCCTCCTCAAAACCCTAAACCACCACAACAATCCCTTTAAAGCTTCCATTTCCACCTTCACATTCCTTTCCTAGGAACCCCAACTCGTCGAGCCCAGCCTTTCCCCGCCATCTCCCACTCCACTTCCTCCCAACCCCGCCTCAGGGAGCCCGCTCTACAACGAGAACTGGCGGAGCCCCATCCCCCAGGCTCAGTCCATCATTCCTCTAGGATTTCTGCACCAGTCCTCTTCGTCGCGGCTGCAGGCGCTGTCGCAGACGCTGAATGTGCCGAGCCTGATGAACGTGTTCGCCGACTGGATGACGTCACAGCGGTGGGCGGATATGAATCAGCTGTTCGAGTTTTGGATTAGGTCGCTTGATAAGAATGGGAAGCCGAATAAGCCGAATGTGAACTTGTATAACCATTACTTGAGGGCGAAGTTGATGATCGGCGCCTCGGCTGGGGAGCTGCTGGATCTGGTGGCGCAAATGGAGGACTACGCCATCATTCCTAATACGGCGTCGTTTAATTTAGTGTAGAAGGCAATGTATCAAGCCAGAGAGACCGAGGCCGCCGAGAAGTTGTTTCAGCGGTTAGGATTCTTTTCTTCCGCTTATATTCGCAGTGTTGTTTTTATTGTTTTTCAAGAAATGTTTTAGTATTAATGTTGATTTTTGTCTATTTCTAAAAATGGAACGTCAGAATTCTCTTTCACTTACCCCCATTTCCAGAAAATTAAGGTTGTTCCTTCTGGAAAACAAATTATCATTGAACTTTTTTTTCCTGGGAAACTGCATACACAAAATTTGAATATGATATGCTTGATTAGTGGAGAATGAAAATGAACTTGGTACCTAAGACATTTGCATGGATTTTTCCATTTTAATTTTCACGTAAAATTGTTATTAGATGCCATGGATTTGTTAAAGCTCCGTAGGTTAAGATATAGGTCAAGAATTTACAAAACCATATAAGATTCATGCTTGGGGAGATTGGCCATAAAGAAAATTTATGAAGGTGACCGATAAAATAGTTTATTTATTAAGGCTTCATTAATGGCAAGATTTAATTACTGTTTGAGTTGAGGCTAAGATATGGGATAAGAATTTACAAAACAAGATTAGCTTCATGCTTGGGAGATTGGCCATAAAGAAATATTTATGAAGGTGGCTGATAAAATGGTTTAGAGAAACTCTCATTGGTGATAAGAAATAGGATAAGATAAGTAAACCTCTCGATTATTCCTTATAATAATCAAAGATCTCGTCATTTCTCATATCTTATGTTCAACTAATAGGATATGATAAGTGATGAGATAATTTATCCAACTTTTTTTTAAATCTCATGAGATATATACATCCCATGGATATGCCTATCAAAAAAAAAAAAATATATATATATATACATCCCATGGATCCTAAATTCGTTTCTCTCATCCATTTTCTTCATTTTTTTAATGGCACTTGGTATATTTTTTATTTTAAAAAATATCGAATACGGATATGCAATATATTTTCCTTTTTATTTTTCATTTCTTCTACAAATCAAACATAAGCATATTATAACATCTCTGATTGGATATAATGAACTAGAATATCGTTTCTATCAGATATAATATCCAAGAACATCATATTCTACATTGACAATGATCTTTAGGATATGTATATATTATCCTATCATGTCAGCCAAATGTAGTCAAAGTGTCTTGCAAAAGATGGTGAAACCTGTTTACGTTAGATGTTGGCTGTAATGATTGAATATTATCAATGAAGTACATATTATTGACTTAGTGAGGAGCTCTCAATGGTAAAGATTCATGGAAGAGCATCAATCAAGGATGGGATGAGTTCATGAGGTTCATTTCCTTCTCTTTAGGTGATTGGCGAATAGTTAGGTTTTGTTATGATATATGGTGTGGGGAGTTGCTGCTGCATGTCCCCCAACTGATTTCTTCGACGGGCGAGGGTTGTGAGCAAGTCAGAAATTAGAAAAGCCTTGCATCTATTTTATCATCATCATCATTTCAAAATCCAAATGACGGTGGGTGTAAATTATTTTCTCTCACATTTTGATTTGATCATATCCATCTTGGGTCATAGGAATGAAGCATGAGGTAAGTAAATTGAAGAAACTTACAGTGAATATTTTCGAAAAGATCTCCTATTGAATGGCATTTCACCTGTTTGAAAATTCTTCACTTTATAATCTGGTTGTTGGCTGTATAGTGTAGGCAATAAATGGGTATGGTGGAGACGGTGAGCTGTGGGGATTAGTTAGCGCACTTATGATGAATAGGAAAGTAAATTGGGTTTCATTTTCCCCCTTTTCAGTCAGCCATGACATTGGGATGTGGTTAACCCGACCATATGCACTCTTTAAGTTGTAGGTAGGTCGAATTCTTGTAACTGTACAAGACATTTACACCAACTGTACAAGGCATGTACACCAACTGTACAAGGGTGTACAAGGATGTGTATCTTAAGGGATTTCGAGTGATTTTTAAGAACTTGCTCATTTACTTTTTCCAATCGTGGGGGACATTCCTCACACTTATTGGTTGATAACATACTCATTGCATGCATTTTATTTGATATCTACCATGTTAATTCATTGTTTTATCTCCCCTACATTACTTATGCGTATGAACGGAAATGAGGGTTCATTTTTTCCTCATTTTCTCTCATCCATAAGAATGGAAACATTGTTGCCCCACCCATATGCACTTGTTCGGTCGTCCCTTCGGTGGATTGCATAATTGTACAAGCCATTTACACTAACTGTACAATCCAAATGTGCTAACTGTACAAGTGTGTACAACCCTACCTATATTGATGGATTTCAACTTTTTTTGAAAACAATCGTTGCTCATTTCCTTCTTTTTTTTACTAGGGGGACATCCCTCACAGTCATTCCTCATTTCCCTTCGTACACATTCAAATGCCTTGCGATAGCACACTTATGTTGCATAGGAACCTAAATTGGGTTTCATTTTCCCATTTTTCACTCAGCCATTTCTTTGGAATGTGGTTAACCCGCCCATATGCACTCCTTCAGTTGTATTTAAGTGAAATTGCTCCAACTGTACAAGGCCTTTACACCAAGTGTACAATGGCAATGTACTAAATGTACAAGGGTGTACAAGGGTGTGTATCTTAAGGTATTTCAAGTGATTTTGAAGAACTTAGTCATCAACATTTTTCACTCGTCGTGAACATTCCTCACACATATCGGTTGACAACACACTCCTTCCACGTATATTATTTTATTTGTACAATGTTAGTTCATTGTTTTAGCTCCTCCACATTACTTAGGCGTAGGAACTGAAATGAGGGTTAAGTTTTTCCTCTTTTTCCCTTATTCACGATAATGGAAACATTGTTGCCCCACCCATATGCACTTGTTCGATCGTCCCTTTGGTGGATTGCATAACTGTACAAGCCATTTACACTAACTGTACAATCCAAAAGTGCTAACTGTACAAGTGTGTACAACCCTACTTATATTGAAGGATTTCAATTTTTTTTGAAAAAAATTCGCTGCTCATTTCCTTATTTTTTTGCTAGGGGGCATCCCTCACAGTCATTCCTCATTTCCCTTCGTACACATTCAAATGCCTTGTGGTAGCAAACTTATGTTGCATAGGAACCTAAATTGGGTTTCATTTTCCCCTTTTTCACTTAGCCATTTCTTTGGAATGTGGTTAACCCGCCCATATGCACTCTTTCAGTTGTATTTAAGTGGAATTGTTCCAACTGTACAAGGCCTTTACACCAAGTGTACAATGGCAATATACTAAATGTACAAGGGTGTACAAGGGTGTGTATCTTAAGGTATTTCAAGTGATTTTGAAAAACTTAGTCATCAACATTTTCCACTCATCGTGAACATTCCTCACACATATCGGTTGACAACACACTCCTTGGTAATGGAAACATTGGTTACTCACCTATATTCACTTGAAAATATATACCTATTAAGGATTTGGTGATTGGACAAGGCATTTACACTAAGTGTACAAAGCAAATGTGCTAAATGTACAAGTGTGTACAAGGGTGCCTATCTTGAAGGATTTGAAATGCTTTTGAAAAAATTGCTTGCTCATTTATTTTTTCTAAGGGAGACATTCCTCATTTCCCTTCGTACACATTCATTGGATGAGATAGCGCGCTTATGATGAATAGAAACCTCGATTTGGTGTCATTTTTCCCCAACTCGGTGAGCCATGACATTGGAACGTGGTTAACCCAGCCATATGCACTAGTTATGTTGTATCTAGGTTGAATTTCTGCAACTGTACAAGGCATTTACACTAAGTGTACAAGGCCAATGTACTAAAAGTACAAGGGTGTACAAGGGTGTTTATCTTACTTTTTCCAAACGTGAGGAACAAGTCCATTGATAATTTAAACACAAATATTGACTATAAGTCTCTGAAAAACCTTATTATTATAATCAATCAAGCTAATATCCACCCAACTAACCCAATGGCAAAGTGGGTTCTTATTACCAAGCCTTGAGCAATTTTGCCCACAAAAAAAACCTAGGACAAAAAAGGGAAAAAGCGACACGAAAAAATGTTATATATATATATATATATATGAAAAAAAAAATCTCAAACCACATGGCATCCACATGATTGAGAAACACCAATTTAGAATTTATTTTGATAGGGAATTTACTTTAGAGAATATTTTTTGAAAACAAGTTATTTTTGTTCAAAACCCCCATGAACATGCAGTCTGATGATGTATAAGGCATAAGAGTAGAGAAACGATGGTCTTATTGGTGACTCGATTATTTCTTTGCAAGGAAGATGAAGAGTCTATAGATCACATCTTTCTACATTGTATGGGGAGGTAGGGTGTTATGGAATTTGGTGTTTTCCTTGTTTCGGGTTGTGTGGGTGATGGCAAGTTCAGTAAGAGAAACTCTTTTAAGGTGTCTTGGTTCATTTTGGACAAAAAATGAAAGGTCTAGAGGTTTGTCCCATTGTGTACATTTTGGACATTATGTAAGGGCAGGAACTGGAGATCATTTGAAAGCAAAAAAAATGCCTAATCAAGCGCTAATCACATGTCTTTATAGCCTTTTGTTGTGGGATAGATTGTAGATTGTACATAGATGATCCCTAACCATGTTAAGAGTTTATAGATTGGTTAGGGTTTTCATGAAGGGATTTTTGTTTTTCTTGCTCTTTTGTGTTTTTGTTTTTTGGCGTCACTAGTTATGACTTGTGTACCTTGGAGCACTTTTGGTAGGTGTTTTTTTGTTAATACATTTATTTTATTTGCCTGTCAAAAAAATAAAATAAAATTGAAGAGTAGTTAATCAGAAAGCATTGGAGTTGTTTGGAAGAGACTTAGGGTTCTAAGAATCACCTTGTCAAGCTTGCTTCAATTGTCAGTATTAGCAGTACTATTGGTTTGCATCAGTTTTATTGTAAGTAATCATTTGTGGAATCATTTTCTGCTTCACAGGTCCCTCTAAACAATATGTTTGGGTACTCAACACCACTTCGTTCAATGACTCAGGTAAAACCAAGTATCATTTTATAAGGGCTATGCCATAGCTGGAGTTGCTCTGTAGAATATGTTAAAATATATGTTATTTGATCCTCTATGTGCAGGGGAAAGGTGAATTCACAATGGAATACAAAGAGCATTCACCGGTTTCTCAAGATGTGCAGCTGCAATTAGTGAACACCTACAAGGCCAATAAGGCAGCTGAAAATAGTTAGGATTCTGCTGTGACTTTTTGAGGAACACGTCCCTACATTCATAGTGTAAGCCATCTCTTATTTTTTTATATTTATCCGGGCCAAAAGTGTTCTGGTCTCTAAATTTTGACAAGCCAAATAATTGTTACCTACATTCTTTAATACAAATAATGTATGAATTCACTGTACTTTAAACAGGTATTCATCACAATCAAATTGTCTTAAAAAGGATAAAAGGACTATGCAATTTTCATCTCCTTCTCTCTCAAATTGTCTCATATTGTCTTTAAACAGGTATTTATGACAAAGGAAGAAAATGATGGATCTTCAACTTGAATGATAATTCAAATTTTCCATTGAAAATTTACAATAGGTAGTTAAATTAAAATAGGAAAGCCAATCTTTGTTTCAAATAGCCTATACTGCAGAGAAGGGTAATATAATGTTTTCAACTGTGCCCTAGAATGACCCATTAAAATGAAATCATGTTCTATTAAGATGTTTTATTACAAGAGATCCATTACATTAACCCAGAAAATTCCAAAGTAGAGAACCCAAAACTTGAAAGACTGCACTTCATAGAAGCTTATTGATGCTTGTGTTTGCTTGGTTTTTCTCCAGAGACAATTTCTGTAAACCTGTGTAATGCAACCATAACCAATTTTCCCAAAGGGCGGGCTATCATGTCATATTGCATCCACATTTCCCTGCTTCTCAAGTCACTTAAATCAGATAACAAAATTTTTCTTTTTGGCCATCTGGGTAAATGCTTCTTCCTTTCTTGTTGGCATCTCTAGTTCTGGCTCTAGCTTCCACCATGTCATTGGATACTTGTTCCAAGCTAGGGGGAACCACTGCATGTATAAAAATGACAAGAATCTTACAATCTAAACTGCTTGATGGCTAATTGCACATGATAAGCAGCATAGCAATATCACCAACACGGTTTTGATAACCTAGTGGGAGCGGATTATGATAATTCAGTGATTGTGAGAACCCCAACTTATGCATTTTCTCATTAACAACCATTTTTAGGCATTGAAAAGTGGAACTTTTTATTGGATTGTCACAACCCCCATGGAAATATCATCATCTTTCAACGTACTAGAAAATAATGTACACTACTGATACCTTTAGCTGCATAGTCCTTTTCCACCATTCATGCTCGGACCCCCTACTAAAAAAAGGACAGAAATAGAGTGAAAAGACCAAGAAAGTTTCTATATTCACTAGAAAATAAAGAAACTTTGTACCTCACGAAAGTAATTGGAAATCTGTCTAGAAAAGCCTTGAACAGACCTTCTATACTCACAGACAAGGCATTGATCAAGAGTTTGAAATCTGTCTTCTCGTATCTGAACCAGCCATCAATGCAGTGTTAGAACCCAGAGTGATCTGGGGCCAACACAGAAATAAAATGAGTAGAAGGGACTCACTGATCTCAGGCAAACCTTCAAGCTCAATGGTGAAGCTTCTTTAAGCCTCTTTAAAGTTGAATATCACCAAGCCTCTTTAAAAATAAGATATCTTCCACAAATGAACTTCAGCTTCACAAAATTGAAACATTCTACCATCTGTGAATTAGCATAGCAATAAAAAGAGAGTGTCAACTAACCTCCATGTTCAATAATATCTTTTTGCTTAAAAGAATCTCAATGGTCTGAAATACAGAGGTAATTTCATTAAAAATAATTCATCTGAAAGAAGATAGTGCCTAAATCTGAGAAAAAAATATCTATAGAAGAGTGGAAGTAGATGTGTAAACATGCAAAAGGAATCATGGAAACCCATATAAATGCACAATATGCAACAGCAAAGTATAGGCTATTGAAATGCAAAAGATGCAATAAATACGAAAACAGAGAGAATCTAAAAGCTGAAGATATATCTTTCAAAAGCACGTGGGAAGGACATGTTTTTGTCTAGGTATGAACCATTGTAGAGTCTAGGACCACAAGATATAGCATTCCACTTGGTTTAATTTCTCATCAATCACCTTTTTCTTTCATCAGTTTCAATTCTCAATTTTCGTTAAGAAATCTAAATAGCGGAGAACAGAAGTTCCTTTGTGGTGATGGGTAATAGATTCAAAACCAACATACTCACTGGCAGAGGAACATTGATAAGCATTAGAAATATGTCTAACTGCAGAATCGAACCCATAGTGCTAGTTGTTCCAAATGAAAACACAAACTACTAAAAACATAAGCTGTGAAAGCAAGATATAGCAAGAAAGTGAACTATAAACAGTCCCCACCAGAATGCCAGCAAAATGATCCTAAAAATGTAGGTATATACTGACTTTATTTCTGGTTAATTTTACTATGATAATGTATTGGTCTAGTTACTATAATGGTATAGTGGGGGTTCAGTAGATCTGGGTTCTATCAGTGTATGCATGCACAAAACAACAGAACAGAACTTATTTCCAGGGATCATCCCCAACAAGAAGTACATCATTCTCATAATCCACATACACCATTTTCCAACCTGAGCCTTTCTCGTCGTTGAGCACACCTACAACTCCAAACATGCATTCAATTGCCTAGCATAATTCTACATAATTCTTAAAACTTGCAACATCAATTGACCTCCCAATTGATCCCATTTTTTGAACCTGCCATAGCAAACAATGCCATCAAAACCAGAACTCCCTGTTTTCTAATAAAAAAATCCACCAAAAAAGAATGTCCTTATTGAATGATGCAAGGTAGAAACATATGATAAAAAACTGTTCGTTGGCAAACATAGAAACGTCAATGTGTAGCGAAATGGAGTTTGCAGTGACATTATGGTAGTAACAATATGTTAAAACTAAATTGGGCACACACTGGATCAAGGAGGCATGTAGGAGTGTTGTTGACTTGTTTCAATATACTTCAGGTGGTAATGATGGGCATGCCTCAATCTTTTTGATGAAAAAGAGACAATGTAGTCATTTAAAGATATTCAAATTGTTAGTTAAAAAAAATTTGTATCAGCAGAAATAAAACATGGTACCGTAAAACATACCACAAAGTGAGTCTACCACAAACCAATATGCATATGGCATGTCCTCTGGTTTTCCTCTTTCCTGCCAGAGCTGCCTTCAGAGTACCAATCTGAAATAATAGTTAAAAGTTTTCAGAATAATAAATAAGAATTGAGAAGAATGATAAATAATGAGAGCATTCAGAACCTGTTCTTTCAGCTCTTTCACATCTGCACTATCCTTGTTTACACGAGCAGCACCAAGTTCTACCATGGCAAATCGCTCTGCAAATTTAACTATGCTAATTGTTTCTCCATCAGCATCTGGTTCAGGGCTAATGTGAACAAACATTAGTGTCTTGGCTTGCCCCCCTAAAGAGAATTACAATCCAAAAACAAAATTTAAAGAACTACATTTGTCCACCATAAATTACATACAAATGTGCTAACTTTATACAGTCTTATCACAAATTACAATCCCCTTTAATATCTCCTGACACGATCTCGGTGTGCATTTTGTGCTGAGAACAACATACTCCCCATAATCTTCAACCTGTAATGTTTCAACTTTCCCTACATTCATTCAAGTTGATAGCAACAAATCAGCAAATTAATTAATTAGGCTTTTCTAACTATTTTAACATTAATGAGATAGTCATAGATAATTCCTCCTACGTACCACATCGATTGATTTGGAGAACCCCCCCATTGACCACAATTCCATGAATTTCATTACAAAAACTCCGCAATCATGCCTACGTCAATATAATTACGAAAACGTTATTAAGTGTGGAATTATAAATAAGAGATGAACTTAAATTAAGTTGCAATCCTATACAATATCCCGGACTGCAAGGTCAACACTCTATGTCAATCAAATTACAAATGTATTAAAACTCAAACAAGTGCACGAAGAGGTGGAAGAGGTTCCTTGCAATACCAATGTATTGATAGATGAGCTAGATAACTTAAGGGAAAGAGAAGTAAAAGCAACCCACCACAACAATAGCAATCTTTTATCAACACACATCCAATTGATGTAGAAGTCTGCAATTTTGGTTCCTTACAATTCCAGAAGAATAATTGCCAACCCAAAAATGTAAACTATATATCTAATGAGAACCAAAACAGAGTTGGAAAACTCATCTTTGGTAGCTTAGTAACTATGTTTTAATTAGACATTTTTTAATTGTATGTTCTAGAAAAGAAGCAAGTAAAGTGCTCTAACCATATAAATTTTGAATAAATACCCAAAAAAGAAGAAAAACAAGTGCAGCCTATAGAAGATTTTGTTAAAAAATGAAGTTCAATCTCCACTTCGTGTCCCACATGTGCGTGTACTGTTTCAAAGTTCTTTATTCAAGAACCTATCTTTGTTTTCGAGAAATGAGTTTGGAGATGCCTACCCCATATAATTTAATATTCAAGCAAAAGCTAAGAAAATGAAATGGCCACTTCAGTAAAAAACCAGTTTTAACAAGTTGCTCCACATGAACTCTGTGTGTGTGCAAGTTCTTTGTTCAACCCAGCAAATCTAAAGGAAAATTTAAAAGTTATCTTGGGTCTTAATGACATTAAGGGCATGGAGAACTAAAAACTAGATGATCAATGCATTGGCAAGCTTATGCTACCATGAAGCCTTCAAAAATCCAATTCTTTCCTAAAAATTGATAAGCTGCTGACAAGCCAAAGACACATCATAATCTCTTTCTTTAGAATGAAAAATTTAAAAGCAACTGGAAAAACATATTTACAAAGCACAAACCGACTAAAATATGAGTTTATGTCATAGAACAAGATTCCCATTCCTTCAGTTTTGTTGTTTTCTGACAAGGAAATCAATTCAACCAAACTGAAAAAGGGCAAAAACCCATGTAAACAAATATTATAATACAAAAAAAAATAAAGGATCAGAAGGATCTAACAACTAAATGTAACCTTGCTTAGCAATCTACTAACCTCAAATATGCAACAAGAGAGACCCAACTGAAATCTATACCTTATTCAAATTTTCGAGAGAGACGAATGCGAGAAAAAATGAAAGAGCCGAGAGATTGAGATGCAACCGATGGAGGTGCTCGGGAGGAAGAGAAGAAAACGACTTCTAGGCTTGAAATGCTGAAGAGATACCAAAATTTAGGCAATCTACTAACCTCAAATATGCAACAAGAGAGACGCAACTGAAATCCATACCTTATTCAAATTTTCGAGAGAGACGAATGCGAGAAAAAATGAAAGAGCCGCAGAGATTGAGATGCAAGCGATGGAGGTGCTCGGGAGGAAGAGAAGAAAACGGCTTCTAGGCTTGAAATGCTGAAAAGAGACCAAAATTAGGGCAAAATTCCAAAAAGCCGCAGAGATTGAGATGCAAGCGATGGAGAAACTCGGGACGAACAGAAAAAACGGCTTTTAGGCAGAGAAGAAAACGGCTTCTAGGCAGAGAAGAAAATGACTTCTAGGCAGAGAAGAAAACGGCTTCTAGGCAGAGAAGAAAACGACTTCTAGGTAGAGAAGAAAACGACTTCTAGGTAGAGAAGAAAATGGCTTATAGGCTTGAAATGCTGAAGAGAGCAAAATTAGGGCAAAATTCCAAAGAGCCGCAGAGATTAAGATGCAAGCGATGGAGGAACTCGGGATGAAGAGAAGAAAACGGCTTCTAGGCTTGAAATCTGAAGAGACACCAAAATTAGGGCAAAATTCCAACCTGGATTTTTTTGTTTATTATTTTTTTTTTCATAATCAGCAAAGGTTATTTTTGGAATTAATAAAAGTGCATATCCTTCTTTTTAATTTTGACACTTCCTATGGGTTTTCAGCTTAAATGGGTCGGTTAGATGGACCATTTGTTAATTTTTGGGCCCAGCTGGGCCCAAAACACAATTCTCCCATAACAAATGAAGAGAAGTTACAATTACCTGTTCTTCGCATCGTATCCGGCTAGATTGCTTGCTTGCCTCAGGGCAGTCTTCCATTTCCTTATCTTTTCCTTTCTCTCCTCATCTGTATTCTCCTCATGATGCGTAAATGCTTCTCCATAAGCCCCAGTTTGGTTCCGCACTTCAGACGGATCTACATGATAGAAAATTGGGATAACTACCATTTGTTCCCTTTCCTCTTTGCATTTCATGATCTTGACAAGCTCTTCCAGACACCATTTGGAATGAGCATAGGTTTTTGAGAAGACAATAATGGCACTCCTTGATTCTTCAATAGCTGTTAAGAGCTCTTGTGCAATCTCTTCACCCCTTCGAAGTTCTTCATCATCTCTGAAGGTATTAATATTGTTACGAATCAAAGCCGAGTAGAGGTGATCGGTAAAGCTTATGCAAGTATCTTCACCTCTAAAACTCAAAAACACATCGTAGCTCCACTGAGGGTGAGAAGTGGAAGAAGAAGAGGGTCTCTGGATGCTGGGGGAAGCCATGGTTGAACAGAAATTGGAGGAAAAATAAGGGTCTTTGGGTATTGACTGACTTAATTCCCTTAGCCTTAGGTGAAGTTTGGATGTTGGTGGTAGGATGTGCTTTTTCTTTCTCAATTATTTCTGCTTAGCTGTATCCCTGTGGCTTTGAACTTTCGCTTTTCTCCTTTTTGGTAGTCAACAATGACCGGCACTCTTGTCTGTGCAATTTACAGCTGTTCTTTTCTTTTATTTTCAATTAATTTCTAAAATATAAAAAATAAAAAATTATCAAGTCAATTAGGGCATTGGAGATCGTGTGAACTTACACGTACATTAAATTAAAGTTATTGAATTAATTTTTATCTTTTCCATAATGAGCAATATTCAGTAGAAAATAAAGGTTTATTAAGTTGATGTGTCAGGTAAAGCTATATAACAACTTCCGTATTATATAAGCTTGACTTTTTGAAAATAAAAAATATATTATTATCTTATGACACATAAAGTTTTTTTTTTTTTTTTAAATCAAGTGAAATATTTTTATGTTATTGTAGATAATATTTATATAAAAAAGAGTATATTATTATAAATGATATTAAAATTGATTTTTTATTGAGCAATACCAAGTGTTTTACACCTTTTATATATAAAAATAATTCTTAATCAATATTATCAATTTTTTTTTTCTTTTAAAATATATTTTTTATAAAAAATTCTTATTATTATAATAAATAAAATATTTTTTTTATGTTTTCCTATTAAGATATATTATTCCTAAGGAACAACCCATTTTTATAAAAGAGTACTTAGTTTCTTATATGAATATTTTATTTAATCAAGATAAACATGGAAAGAAATTGTTCTCACATGTCTTTTATTGAGAAAAATTATATATAAATTGGAAATAATTTTAAAAATAATAAAATCTAAAAGTCGTTTCACTATTTTCAATTTCTTAATGTTTTGCTATTTTTGGTTGATTTTTTAATAATTATTTTAATTAATTAAATATATACATACATATATATATATATATATATACATATTAAAAAAAAAATCAAAATTACCTTGCATCATGCAAAATGTCTTGGTTAATGTCTTGGTCAGTTGAACGTGTTTGGATATTAAACAATGTCTTGGTCAAAAAGAGAAAACGTGTTGGAATACCTATCGAAAATATTGTCTTTGTAAAAAAGAATATATATATATATTAAAAAAAAGTCAAAATTACCTTGCATCATGCAAAATGTCTTGGTCAGTTGAACGTGTTTGGATATTAAACAATGTCTTGGTCAAAAAGGGAAAATGTGTTGAAATATTTATCGAAAATATTGTCTTTGTAAAAAAGAATATATATATATATATATATATATATATATATATATTAAAAAAAAGTCAAAATTACATTGCATCATGCAAAATGTCTTGGTCAATGTCTTGGTCAGCTGAACGTGTTTGGATATTAAACAATGTCTTGGTCAAAAAGGGAAAACGTGTTGGAACACCTATCGAAAATATTGTTGGTTAAAAGTTAGTTGAAGAGAACATGCAATTGTTAAGGCAGTAATAATTAAAGATTTAACGGAAATTCCTTAAGATGAGGCTCAAAATTTGTTGCTAAATATAGCAAATATAATGCTGATGGTTGCAATCCATGTGGGCTGTTGATGACAAAGCCATGTGCAGCCTACCAAGAAATTAAAAAAACTGCGCGCCCCTGGATAACCTCATATTTCCTTCAGAAGTTGTTACTTTATCTATCACACTCACATGGTGTGAGGCCAACCTACCTTCACAATGATGAATCGACACATGGAAAGTGTCACATGACTAGAACATGGACTTAATTTGGGCATATGATCAAATATGAGAGGACTAACATATCAAATATCTTATTATGTACTTTGCTATATTTAGTAACATATTTTGAGTCTTATCTTAATGAAATTGCTATTGAATCTTTAATCACTGATGCCTCAACAATTCCATGTTCTCTTCAACTAAAACTAACCAACACCTTCAACTGCCCTATCTTCTTCCTCTATTCCTTCATTGTTCACAATCTCTCTCTGCTGATTACACCTCCCAATTTTCGTCACCATTTCACGTGTAAAAGCTTTCCTAAATTATCAAACTTCTCTTCATTCTCCATCTATAAGTAAACAGAGAACTCAACGCAAGTTCCTCAGGCGATCTAAACCAACAATAATTCCTATAATAAGCACACTTAGTGTAATGGCATACTTCAGTAGAAGGAGCCTTCCTTCTTGTAGCCTTTGTTTGTAAAGCTAGAGTGCTTTTTCGATATTCAGGATTTCTTCAAACTCAAAAATACTCGATTCATCCTGGACAGTTCCCCTTGCTTCTTCAATGGATGATGAATTTAGCAGCAGACCCAAGCCAAAGGAATAAAATATCTGTTGTGTTTCACTAGGCTGCAGCTGAATTTTTGGAAAATTTTGTGAGCACTATATTTTTGGAAAGCAAACAAGAGTAGTGATATTTGAGACTGCAATATTCCACTGTACTGAAGGTATCTTCGATTATTTCCATGCAGACGATTTGGGACCAACCTGAGTAGCATCTTTAGAAGGTATGCACTATTTTATTACTTTTGTTGATGACTTCTCTAGAAGGGTTTGGCTGTATGTAATGTAAAAGGTTTGGGGTGTATCCCATGAAAACTAAGAATGAGGCTTTGGGAGTGTCTTTTAAACAGAACGAGATGATTGAAAGTCGGACTAGTAGGAAGATCAAATATCTAAGATTAGAAAATGTAGGTGAATAAAAAAAGTGATCCATTTCTCCATGTCAAAATGAGAGCATTGTTCAACATTTCACAATTAGAGATACACCACAGAAAAATGGGATAGCAAAGCAAATGAATCAAATAACATTGTTGGAAAAGAGTGATCAATATATGTTGCCAAATGATGGAATGAGCAAATCAAGAATTTTGGGTTGAGGCAGTGGTTTATGCTTGTAATCTTATCCAGTCGTAAGTCATCAACTATAATTAAAGGTAGAACTCTTATTGAGGTACGGTCTAAAAAACCTGCAAATGATTATGATTCCTTATCAAGTTTTTGGTTCTGTCTTTTTTCATGTGAAGGAATCTAAATTAAATTTGAAAGCCAAGAGATCATTGTTCATGGCGCTCTGTATAGGTGTGAAAAGATATTATCTTTGGTGCCAATAAAAATAAATAAATTTGAGCAAGGATTAACTTTTGATAAATCTTCTCTATTGTAACAAGCATGTGAAGAAAAATTGTTCTCAAGAAGAGAAGACTATGGTACTTCAAAACATGTGGAGTTCAGAAAACATCAATTGACCTAGCAAATGTCAATGAGACAACTAGTAACCTTGAAATGTCAAATAAAGATATCATACATGAAGAAGATACTGCAACTCAAGTACTTCCACAATAGCAAGATTCAACTATAGTTACTAGACCAAGAAGAGATATTCAAATGCCTACTTGATTTGTTGATATGATAGTATATGTATTTCCAATAATAGATGATGATGTACTTCATACAAAGAGGCAGTGAAAAAATAAAATTAGTAAACATTGGAAGCATGCAACGGCAGTAGAAATGTAGTCCCTTCAAAAGAACTGAGACTTGGGAGTTATCTCAACTATGCAAGGGTAAGAAAAAAATTGGAAGCAAATGGGTATATACAAAGAAGGAAGGATTTCTTGACAAAAATAAAACAATTTCTAGGCTAGGTTGGTGGCCAAGGGTTGTCCTCAAGAAGAAGGCATTGACTATGATGATGTATTTTCTCCAATGGTAAAGCATTCCTCTATCCGAATTTCGTTTGTATTGTTGGACCTTGAACAAGTTCAACTTGATGTAAAAACAACATTTTTAAATGGTCATGAGAAAAAAGAGAGTCATATGAATAATAAACCAGATGGTTGTAAGGTTGTCCAAAAGGCAAATTGGGCATGCAAATTGAGAAATTCGCTATATGGATTAAGCAACTCCAATCCAAGCTAGACAATAGTACACAAAAAATCAATTTGATCATAGTGTATGTTTTTGCTATCTATATGATGGATCTTTCATATAGTTGCTCCAATATAATGATAACATATTGGGGGCATCCAACGAAAAATGGAAATTGAAATATTGAGAACTCAATTAAGTCAACAAAATGGAATAAAAGAAAAAGAAAGATTCTTGGCATAGAAATTTGCAAAGATAAGAGTCAAAGGCTAGGGTAGTTTGACAAAAGCAATATTTGAACAAACAAGCACGTACAAAGTGGCATGACTAAGTAATCCAAACATGTAAGTACCCACTTGCTTCTCATTTCAAGCTTGGTAGCATAAATGCAAAACATGAGTACCTATCGCAAGTTCCTTGTTCTAAAGCAGTAAAGAGCTTGATGTATGTTATCGTGTGTATGAGGCCTGGTATTTAACAAGTTATTAGTTTGGTTAGCAGGTATCTGGATGGTATTTAACATTGGCAAGCTATGAAGTGGATTTTGCAATATGTACATTCTGCACACTTTAGATGTTGGCTTGGTTTTTTAGTAGGATGATGGTATAGGTAAATGTACTGTTAGTTATGTCAATTCTGATTATACAATTGACTTAAAATAAATGTCAATTAATTATAGGTCATGTATTTACTTTTGCTACAGACTTGCAAGTTGGAAGTCTACTCTATAATCTTATAGTTGCCTTGTCAAATAGAGGCAGAGTACATGGTATTCTCTGAGGTTATTAAGAAGGTGATTTGGTTACATGGACTGCTTTAGAACTTTGAAGTTGTTCAAAATACATATTTGTGTGTATTTTAGTAGGCAAAGTGTCAGTGACTTAATTAAAAATCAACCTTATCACATACATTTGAAGCATATCAATGTTCAGTTTCACTTTGTTAGTGAAATTATTGAGGGAAATATTTGCATCCAAAAAATTGGAACTGCTAATAATCCTGCAGATACCTTTATTAAGGTGGTACTAACATTCAAGTTCAAGCATTGTTGAACTTGATTTAAACCTTGGAGTTTGAATGCCTTTCGGGTGTACGGCATCTAAAGGTTCGTTTGCAGGAGATGATAATTGGTTCACTTGTAAAGAAGAATTTTGGTAGTTGGTAGTATAGGACTAATTTGCCAAGATGGAGATTGGTCAGTTTTTGACTTAATTAGTGTTTGTTATTTCAATTTCTTATTTTTTTATTTTTTATTTTTTAATTAGTGTATGTTTATGTATGTATGTATGTATGCATGCATGTATATATATATGCATACATATTAAAAAATATTGGTCATTTAAGGGGCTCTAAATTAATTATTTATTTGCATGAAAATTATTATTTAAAATGAGTTGTTCATCTTTGATGAGATATAATAAAGTTCATTTGCACTATGTCATAATGGTAATGAGTGGGAAGATGGGTGCCGGCCTTTAAAAAGAATAGAAAGGAACAACCACCCTAAAATTCAAAAGTATAAAGTACCTTTCATTGATATACACATACAGATGAAACTTCCTTGAGAAAATAGTAATGTTGAAATGTCAACAAAGTAGTTTACATCCTTGATAGGTTGTCACATTAGATGATATATATATATATATATTAATAAAAGATTTTGAAAGGAACATCTTCACGCATTGGAACATTAAACAATCCCTTGGTCAAAAAACAGAAAACATATAGAAATATATATTGAGAATAATATCTTATTAAAAAAGAATAATGTCTTGGTAGGAATGGGAAACACATAAGAACATTGAATATGACAATACCACATATGGTTAGCTAAGGCTATTCTCTAATCTTTTATCCTTGTTGGCTCATATGCTTGTTGAACCTATTTCATTGAAAAATAATCCAAATGATTCATAAAATATAGTGTTTATATGGATGGTATTAAGATGTAAAATAGGCTACAATGAAAGTTAATTATAACTTTAATGTTGGAAGGAATGAACAACTTTTTGTGAGAAAGGGCAACACCTAGAAAGTCAACAAGATTAATTATCTTCATAATAGAAAGAAAGTTCATTCATATGAATCCTCAAACTAAATCAAAGAGATAAATTTCAATTTTGAAGTAAACATAATTATTTTTCTATTTTTGTTAAAGAATTAACAAAATAAGCAACTTATGATTATTTTTCTTCCATGTATTGGAAGTTACTATAAATTAATTTCCCACTTGTCATGTAACTAATGCATCAAATAGAGCCCACTAGATAGAGTTTCTGTTAACGTATCTCCACATCAAATTTTTTTTATTTTAAACATGTTTATGGATGTAAGTTTGCATTGAATAAATTTCAACCATAGATATGCACTAACAATATTTAAATAAAGATGATAATGTATTTAAATTTTTAACAAAAAACTAAGTTGAATTTTTCGACCAACATTTGATTTCCTTCTACTTACCTAATGTTGGCATTAAAATACAAAAAAGCTCACCTAATGCTTGCATTAAAAATACTATAAACTTGTTCTTGTGAGCTTATCCTTGCACCTTCTTAGAAAAAAAAACCAAGATTGAGTCTTACTGGTTGGAAGATAAGAACATAAACTTCTAATAAATTATATTTGATATATTGATAATTTAATAGGAAAAGACCTTACATTTTAAATGACACATTTATGCAAATATATGAAAAGAACGTTTATAGTCAATAAATGAAAACCGAGTAAATATTCAAAAAACTAAAATCACAATTGATTGGAGCAAAATATTTAGCTCATCCTATATTTATTTTTTATCATCATACTCTTATTGAGCTTCTTAGGCATCAAATATAAAAATTCTCTATTTAAAATCAAAATAAAATAAAAAAGATATTGTCAATTGCAATTTTAATTCAACTATTTTTGTTGTTAGCTAGTTCCTTGATTTTGGTACTTCGATTTCTCAAATAACACAAAATTTCATTTGAAGGGAACACTCATTAACAACATGAAATTCAAAATTACATATGCAACTGCCTAACCCCAAGCTTAAGTAAATTTGTAATTTTATTAATTAAGAAAATAAAAAACTTTGCATAAAAATTATGTTGGGGTTCATGATTATGTTGATGGAGATGATTAAGGAAGACCTCAAGTCCATCATCTCTATATATAGTATACATAGTAAATTCCTTACATATGAATCAGCCTTTTTGAGGGGCGTAACTGCTATCGCTACAGCTGATGATGTGTTGCTAGTTGTTGCAAGGCATGTGCTACTGTGGCTGCTTAATTCTATTGGTGTTGTTGTTGATGTTGTTGCTTCCTCTTTAAGAATATGGGCATAGGGTGAGATGAGGGCTTGCCCAAATGAAACCAGAGCAATCCAAGAAACAAAACTACTGTGCGACATTTCATCAACCAGGTGGTGGGCATTGTTGGTGTCGAGCCAATTGGATTCAGGTCCGTCCAGCTTCACTGGAGTTAGGTGGACTTCTTCCTTGCATAGAAAGATGTCTAGACAAGTGGTCCAGGCATGCCCCTTTGAAGCTTAAGTCATAAATCAATGAGGATAACTCTAACTATTTTTTTTTTTTGTGGGAGAGAATGCACGTGTACCTTTTTCATGCTTCTTGAGGAGTTTATATAAAGTTGATGGCATCGTCGTTATAGCGTTGATTATGCACTCTTGCCTTTCTTGTATGGCGATTGCCACTAGGGTGGAAATTGAGCCTTAATAGGACAGTCAATGTCGTCATTCCTGCGTGGACTGGGCAATCATATCAAGTAAGGGTTGTTGACTGGTGTCATTTGCTGACTGTTGTGCCAAAATCTCTAACCCTGTGGCTAACTATCCATTTACGCTTGCCAATGTTTGGGATTGTGTGTAACAATTGATTGACATTGACTTTTGGGTGTAAATGATGTCTAGTTCGTTGCTCAAACATCAAGTGTGGTTAACCACGCATGTTAGAAATCCTGAGGACTTGATTGGCTTGATTTTCCTGTTTGAAAGGTCCAATCGGCTTGGTTTATTTATTCCATCTGGCATTGTGGAAGAAGTAAAACTTCTCACTCTGGTACCAGACGGAGCTTGTCTAAGTCTAGACAGAGTGATCCCAGATGGGTTATATGTTTGCCCTAGTCGGCCAAAGGGTTTAGATTTTGAGAAGGACATGTGAAATATAGCTCCCCACAATGCCCCCTAATCCATCTACCTATATCTGGTAGGGTAGTTGTTGGGTATTATCCATTTTCAAGTTTTTGGGTGCTAAGGGGCATGTGCCACTTCGACACCGTTTTCATACGGTACTCCGGATATTGCTATTACTTGCATTCTCCATATAAGTCGAAACCATGAGGGCATAGGCTGCCCAAATCATAGACAGGAATGAGAATCTCTTTGCCAACTTGGAGACGACGAAGAGTGAGGCTCCTATTGCCCAAGAGCTGGTTGAAGAAAGTGTTGGTTTATTGAGGAAGGTTGAAGAGGAGAAAGAGGTGTCTTAGACTAAAGCTCATCGACTGGCTGAGAAAAAGATGGCTATGTCGACCGAGAAAGAAAAAGCCGAAGAAGAAGCTATTCGATTGAGGCAGGAATTGCAAGATCCCCGGACAAGGTTTGATTCTTTGTATTTCTTTACTTTGGTCGGCTGAAGCCTAATATTTCATACTTGTAAATACATTTTTTTCAAGATGAATGCACCCATTATTTTAAGCATGCTTGCTTTAGTCGTTTATCTCTACTATATTATATAAGCAATTTTATTGATAATATAGTTTTAGGTTGGTCACATTCCATGGGCGGAGGAGGGGTACTTCATCTAGAGTCTGGAGGTGGTATGCCCTCGAGTCTCTTGCCTTAGTTATAACATATGACCCTTCCCAATTAGACTGCAACTTTCCAACTAGTGCGTCTATCTTCCTGTTCTCCTCACACGGTACTCGTCTAATGACCCACTCGTCCAGCTTTTTAAGGCAACTTTCCACTATGGCGAGGTAGCAAGCCACGCATTCATCATTTGCTTTGTACTCTCATTGAATATGTCCGACAATTAGCTGAGAGTCACTTCTGATTCCAACTTGGTTGTTGCTAATACTAGGGCAAGATTTAGCTCGATTAGGACAACTTCATATTCTACTTCGTTATTGGAGGCAGAAAAGCTGAGACAGATAGCTTGCTCCATCAGTTCCCCAGTTGGTGATTGTAGGATCAGACCTACTCCGAATCCAGACACTCTAGATGTTCCGTCTATATGAAGTGTCCACCGTTGCTTTCCATAGTGATTAGCCGGATGTGCTTGTTTTTTAAGGAGTTCAGCTATCAAGTCGACCATAACTTGTCCCTTTAATGATAACCTTGGCTAATACTTGATTTCTTACTCAACTCGATGACCCATTTCAACATTCGTCCGAATAGATCCGGTTTGTGCAAGATAACTTGAAGTGGTTGGTTTGTGAGTATGGTCACTTAATGAGCTTGGAAGGATGGGCAGAAATTCTGAGCAGCATTCTTTAGGGTTAGAGCAATCTATTCCATTCTGGAGTACCGAGTCTCAGCGTCTACCATTGTTTTGCTCACATAGTATAGACGAGTCTCTATTCTTTGTCTTATATATGCCGAAATAGGATGGTACTAAATTTCTCACTTGTCATGTGACTTATGCATCAAATAGAGCCCACTAGATAAAATTTCTCTCAATGCATTTCCACATCAAATTTCTTTATTTTAAACATGTTTATGGATGTAAGTTTGCATTGATTGAATTTCAATCATAGATATGCCCTAACAATATTTAAATAAAGATGATAATGTATTTAATTTTTTAATAAAAACTGAGTTGAATTTTTCAACCAACGTTTGATTTCCTTCCACTCACCTAATGTTGGCATTAAAATACAAAAAAGTCATTGTCTTAGGATTTTTTTTCTTTGAGCTTATTCTCATACTTTCTTAAAAAACCAAGATTGATTATTGTTGTACTCACGTAATGCTTGCAGTAAATTACTAGAAACTTATGTTTGCATTAAAATACTAGAACGTTTATAGTCAATAAATGAAAACTGAGTAAATATTCAAAAGACTAAAATCACACTTGATTGGAGCAGAAAAATTAGCTCATCCTATATTTATTTTTTATCATCATACTCTTATTGAGCTTCTTAGGCACCAAATATGAAAATTCTCCATTTAAAATCAAAATAAAATAAATAAGATCTTGCCAACTATAGTTTTAATTCAATCATTTCTATTTCTAGTTCCTTGATTTTTGGTACTTTGATTTCTCAAATACCACAAAATTTCATTTCAAGTGAACACTCATTAACAACATGAAATTCAAAATTACATATGCAAGAACCCAACCCCAAGCTTAAGTAAGTTTGTAACTTAATTAATTAAGAAAATAAAAACTTTGTGCTATTTAAATATAATTGGATTTTAATTTTGAGTTTGGGCTTAAGTAAAAAAAAATTATGAGCCAAATAAATGAATTGGGCATTTATATTTGAACAAAAGTCTTTAGTATTAAGATTTAATTGGATTGAAAAAAAAAAATAGAAATGAGATAATAAAGGGAGTAGAATGCTCTTTTCTCATTAGAAACCTAGGTATAAATATTTACTCTTATTTAGAAAAGTCTTTTGCACAGAGAGAAAATGTAGGGTTTGAAATCAATCTTTTAAAGTAAACATGTATAGATTCAATATTTAGTTTCATTGTTAATGGTCATACAAAAAAAAAAAAAAAACTAGAATCATATCATGACAAATGTTAAATATGATTAATTTTTATGAGAAAATTAAATTACACATAATTCTAATTAATTATATGGTCAACTACCATTAACCATTCTTAGTTTAAGTTTTAAAGTCTTTTTGCATTTGCAGTAGACATTACTATTAATAGATGCATATCCATGAATATTGTACTTAGTAATATTTTTTTTAGAATTAAATCCCATTAAAATTATATTGCATTGTGATATATATGAGTCACACCTTCAATTATTTTTATTTAACTTTGGTTCCCATAAAGTACTAAGGAAAGAAAAAAGATATTAAAGAAAATAATTTTTTATGTTTAATTGTCTTATGACAAATTTCAAAGAAAATAAAATATAATTAAAATTAGTTTAGAATTTGTGCATTTTTAAATTATTTAATCTTTATGTTGATGAGTTAAAATTAATAAAATGAGTTTGAAGTAGTAAATAAAAATAATTCATCGCTTTAATGTTATTTTTATTTTCCTTTACTTTTTTTTTTCTTTTACTTTTCCTCTTTGTTTTCTTTTCCTTACATTTTCCCTCAAATTTTTTGGAAACCAAACATAGTCTTAATAATTATGAGATCATATTAGTTAAAAAGTGAAGTTTCCATCACTACATAAAATAGATGCATATCCATGAATATTTTGATCTTATTGTAGACAATATTTATATAAAAATGAACAAATCATTATAGTTGATATTAAAATTGATTTCCTATTGAGAAATAACAAGTTTTCTGTACTTTTTATATAATAAAGTATTCTTAATCAATATTGTCAAATAAATTTTTATATTATATATATATATATATATATATATATATATTTGTAAAAAATTTCCTATTATTATAATAAAATAATTTTTTCATATTTTTCAATTAAGATATACTCTTCATAAGGACATTCCTATTATTATAAAAGAGTAATTAATTTCTTATATGAATATTTTATTTAATCGAGATAAACATGGAAAGAAATTGTTCTCACTTGTCCTATATTGAGAAAAATTATATATAAATTGGAAATAATTTTAAAATTAATAAAATCTAAAAGTTGTTCCACTATTTTCTAAAATTAATTTCAATTTCTTATTTATTTTTATTTTTTTTACTTTTTAGTGTATGTTTATGTATGTATGCATGCATGTATATATGCATACATATTAAAAAATGTTGATCATTTAAGTGCCTCTAAATTAATTATTTATTTGCATGAACAAAATTATTTAAAATGAGTTGTTCGTCTTTTATGAGATATAATGAAAGTCATTTGCACTAGGTCATAATGGTAATGAGTGGGAAGGTGGGTGCCTGCCTTTAAAAAGAATAGAAGGGAACAACCACCCTAAAATTCATAAGTATAACATCCAAATGTACGCCTTGCGTAGATGTACACATACACATGAAACTTCCTTGAGAAAATAATAATGTTGAAATGTCAACAAAGTAGTTTAAATCCTCGAGAGGTTGTTACATTGGATGATATATATATATATATATATATATATATATATATATATATATATATATATATATAATAAAAGATTTTGAAAGGAACAACTTAATCCGTTGGAACATTAAACAATCCCTTGGTCAAAAAACAGAAAATGTGTAGAAACATATATTGAGAATGATATCTTGTTCAAAAAGAATAATGCCTTTGTAGAAATGGGAAACATGCTCAATAAGACAATACCATATATGGTTGGGTAAAGCTATTCTCTAATCTTTTATCCTTGTTGGCTCATATGCTTGTTGAACCTCTTTCATTGAAAAATAATCCAAATGACTCACAAAATATAGTGTTTATATGGATGGTATTAAGATATAAATTAGGTCATAGTTAAAGTTAATTACAACTTTAATGTTGGAAGGAATGAGCAAAAGACTAATTTATTTTAATAATAAAAAGAAAGTTCATTTTTTATGAATCCTTGAATTGAATCATAAAGAGAAACTTCACTTTTGAAGTAAACATAATTGTTTTTTTTTTTTTTTAAAGAATTAACAATGCTTTAATTTGTCATGTAAGAACCAAGTATGAATAACAACTATTCATGCAATGAGTCTCAAATTGTTGTGAAAAAAACTTATGCATGCTTATTTTTGTAGCCTTAGGAATCAATTTTATTTAATATTTTGATTTCCTTATAATTTTTGGAAGTTTTCACAACCTATTAACTTTAATTAATGATATTGTAAAAAAAAAAATGAATACCCTAAGTAGATGTGGTGTAACAATTTGTTTACTATATTTTTTTTTTTTTTTAATTTTTCAAGAGTAGCTCCAAAGCATATTTTGGGTTTGATTGATAATTTGTGATGCATTATTTATTCATTTATTTAATTATATATTGAGATGGTTAAGACTTTATCAGTTTAATTACTCAATTAATCTAACAAATAGAGTTTTGTTTGATGCAAACAACCAACATGTACATATTAAATAACGAAAAATACTAATCAAATCCTTTCATTAACAAAATTAGAATAAATGGGATGCTAAATTTAATACTATTTATCTATATGTAGTGAAAATAAATAAATAAAATAGATAGAATGTGAGCTCTTCTTCCTTCAAGGTGATGACCATATTGCTTTAATTTGAGTATGACACATAAAAATTCAATTTTAAAAAATCAAGTGGAGTTCTAGAAAATGGACTTTTATATCCAAAATATTATATATAAAAAATCGCTTTATAAAAGAGACATAAGGAGGTCTCAAAAACCAATTATTTTAAAACTAGATTCCTAATCATTTTCCTACATTATTAGTCGATCTTACATTCATTGAAAATTCTTATACAAATTAACTAATGTTGACAAGTTGCTAAATATCCATTTCTTACTAGTGCATATAAATGGTATATACATTATATATGATATAAAAATTTCATTTTCAAGAGGAGCCCATGGGAACTTATAAAAACCTTCTTTCAACATATTTCCACAATAGTTTCTTCATTCATCCATTTCCTTTCAATAAAAAAATAAAATCTATTACCTTAAATAACTAATTATTTTAGTAGAATTAATCATTGAAGAGGGAATGGATCATTCAAGAAAACCCTATTACTATAATGTGATGAACACCTATAATCTTGCATAATATTGCGTGTTTTCATCACTTTCTAAAAAAGCTATTTATTTTATTATTATTATTTTTTCCAAAATGGCTTAAGGTTGTAGGCTTGTAGCACATCATTCTTTTACTAAAAAATATTACAAAATATCATAGGTGTGGGAGGATAATAAAGTTAGATGTCATCTTCTAAAAAATGTATTGAACAAAATGTCTATAGTTAAAAAGGAAAACACCTACAAACATTGAATAACGCAAAAAGACGTATGATTAGGCAAGTTGGACCTCTCTTATATAAAAAATAAATTTTAAAATATGGTGGTAATGTGGATGATGGTAAGATGTACATTACATGACAATAAAAATAAAATATTACTCCCATTTAGTTTTATGAAAAAATCTTTTGTCTCTCATTACACCATTTATAAATATAGCACAAATCAAATCTTATCCCTTTTTTTTTTTCTTGAAAAATGGATACTTTGAAAATACAATTAAAATTAAACATAAATATCCCAACATCATCTAACTTTTCTTGGAAGTTTTTGGATATTGATGGAATTTAATTTTGAAAGGAAATAAAAAATTAATTATCTTGTAAGAAAGGGCTGCACAATTTAAAGTGTACACTACTAAAAGCCAAATTGGGAGCTAATGATTCTAAAAGCTCTTGAAGTCACTTTTAAAAATATAGAAAATCTCTTAAACAATCATTTGATTAATGCTTCTTTTGAATTTTGTTATTAAATATATTACGAGATATAATATCAAAATTATTTTTTTATTCAAATATAAATACTAAATAATGTATTTATAAATTAAAAGTAATTTTGTCATAATGACTTTTAAATAAAAGTTAAAAGTAATTTTACTTATGAAACTCTAAAGCAAATTGTAAAAGAATTGAAGTAAATACAAAATATTCGTAAAAGAATGAATAAAACTTTATTGTTTAACAATCAAATATGAATATGAATTACTCATATTATAGACCCTAGATAATTATAAAATTTATATTTTGTAAAAGATGTAAATTTTTTTTAATACTTTTTCATGGAATAGTACCTTTTATCATACAATAGTTATTATTTATTTTCTTAAAATCGTATTGAGGTGGGTGATAGTTAATCAATTTGATCACTTGATTTATTTATTAAAATATGTGTGCTTGTATAAAAAATGATGGCAAACACCTAATATTTTAGAATAAGAAATTAACTATATCCACTCCTAGGAATTAATTTTAGGCTAAAAAAAAGTGATAAGAGAAAACATTTCTCTTAAAAATTGGTTCCACATACACACAAATGAATTATATAAAGATGGGATACTCTTCTTTCTACATGATGATGGATTACACATAATAATGCTTCTTTAAAACTTGAAAATGAATTCTTATCCAAAAAAATTTACATAAACTTTCACGCATAAAAAAAATGCACATGGAATCACAAAAACTAATAATCTTAAAACTTGATACCCAATCATTTTTCTCCACTGAAAATGGAAATGCATGTATTGGAAGTTACCATAAATTCATTTTCCACTTGTCATGTGACTTGTGCATCAAATAAAGCCCACTAAATAAAATTTCTCTCAACATATTTCCACATCAGATTTTTCTTTTTTTTTTTCTCTAATTTTTTATTTATTTTGAACATAGGCATGGATTTAAGTTTGCATTGAATAAATTTCAACCATTGATAAACACTAACATTTAAATAAAGATGATAATATATTTAAATTTTTAATAAAAATTGAGTTGAATATTTCAACCAACATTTGATTCCCTTTGGTCACCTAAAGTTGGCATTAAAATATAAAAAAATCATTGTCTTGAGATCTTTTTTCTTCCGAGCTTATCCTCAAACCTTCTTTAAAAAAATATGATTGATTCTTATTATGCTCACCTAATGCTTGCATTAAAATACTAGAAACTTTTTCTTGTGAGCTTATCCTTACACCTTAAAAAAGGCAAGATTGATTCTTGTTGGTCGGAAGATAAGAACAAAAACTTCTAATAAATTATATTTGGTATATTGATAATTTAATGGGAAAAGACCTTAACTTTTATAAATGTAAAAGTAAGTATTCAAAAGACTATTTAATTTGTAACTTAATTAATTAAGAAAATAAAAACTTTGGGCTATTTAACTATAATTGAATTTCAATTTTGAGCTTGGGTTTAAGCTTTTTTTAAAAAAAAAAATAAAATTTATGAGCCAAAAAATTAAAACATTTTTAAAATCTCAAAATCAAATAAAATAAAACCTATCACAAAGTAAAATTTGTAAAAATATACTATACAAACTACAAAAAGTTTCGATTTATTAGAAACTTTTATGATATATATTGTATTTAAATAAAATTAAACATAAAACAAACAAAATTTTTTATAAAATTTATCTAAGATAGTCGTGCACCGCCATTCCACCACTTGGTGATGAGATATAATAAAAAAATAAAATTGAAAATTTTGTACATGATATATATAAAGGTGGCCATAGTTTAAAACTAATCCCTCATGGCCTATAGTTTTTCCTTCAAGCAAGAACCCAATTGAGACATTAAATGGAAAAAAATAACAATAGTAAACACCTAGAAGTGACATTTACCACTGTCGTGGATTCTATTTTTTAAAGTGATATAAAAAACAGGCTCATTATACATGGGTTGGTTCTTGTTTGGGCTTTCTTAGTTTGCTGCATTTCCACTGTATTATAAATGGGCCCATGAAATATGTAGGAGGGTGCCTTTTTAGAGCGTTCAAGTGGGGCCCATGATTATGTTGATGGAGAAGGTTAAGGGAGACCTCAAGTCCATCCTCTCTATATATAGTGTACATATTAAATTCCTTACAATGAATCAGCCTGTTTGATGGGGGGCGCAACTGCTATCGCTACAGCTGATGATGTGTTGCTAGTTGCTGCAGGGAATGCGCTGCTGTGGGTGCTTAATTTTATTGGTGCTGCTGTTGATGTTGTTGCTTCCTCTTCAAGCATATGGGGGTACAAGGTGAGAGGAGGGCTTACCCAGATGAAACCAGAGCAATCCAAGACACAAAACTACCGTGCGGCATTTCGTCAACCAGGTGGTGGGCATTATTAACTGAAAATATATCGACTTTAGTTTATTATTTTCTATACATTGCATAAGCTTTAAAGATATTATAGTCCGTTAACTCTGAACCTTATTTTGAAAATTAATTTATATTTATTATTTTTATAAATATAATATCAAATTTCAAATTTCAGTATAAGTTACAAATTTCAAAGGGTGTTTATGAGTGGATCAATTTTTGGTCTCAATTAAAAAATCTAATTGAAAATAATATAAATATAATATGTTTTTATTTTATTTATTTATGGTAAGCGTTATAAAATAAATTGATATTTTTTTAATTTTAAATAAGAAAAACAAATAAGATAAAAAAGAAAAAATAAAATAAAAATCAAACAATATAAAATATTGAAAGTGATTGAATAAAAATGAAAAAGCTTACAACTCAAATAAGAGCAATCTAAAAAATGCATTACATATTAAAATATCACCATTTTCTTTATTAAAATATACCTAATGGCATTTCATATTGTTAGATGGTAAAGAAGCAACTAAAAAATCATAGAACCATAGATTGTAGCACATGAACATAGGTTGATGACATGAAGTGCATAGGTTGCTTTCAGACCATTGGGACTTGTTTAGGGTTCAAGTTAAAAATAGGACTAATAATATTTAATCAATAATATCATCTCAAGCCTATTCCAAAATATGGCAACCGGGTAAAATTAAAAATTAACCTAATGCTTAATAATTAAAAAAAAAAAACTTATTGAAAATTTTCTAAAATCACTAGATGTTGCATAATTTTTCTAAAATGAATGAGAAAAGTTATAATGGTGAAACTCTTGAAAAAGAACCTTTCAATTATAGTCACCCTACCTTAAAAAAAAAAAAAAAAAAATTAAACATAAAAGGGTTAAATATATAATAGAAGTAAACTCGTAAATCATCACATAACAAATAATTTTTCCAGAGGGAGCTGACCCCCTCAACCCCCATGAGCTAACCAAGCAGGTCGACCTTGACATCCTAAGCAAAGCTCAACAATACTGATTCAAATTTCACAATCCAACACCAATAAAGACAAAGAACAATTGGCAACTCGACCCTGACATCCTAAGCAAAGCGTAACAATACCGATTCAAGCTTCACAATTCAACACCAATAAAGACAAGAACAATTGGCACTAAAAAAATTTATTTCTTTTAACATTTTCCCCTAAAGAATTTGATTTTTAAATGGCATTATCTGATTTATTATTTTACAAAAAATATATATGCTATACCTTAAAATTGGTTACTAAATTATGTTACAATTATCAAATATATTACCATATATAAAATACAACTTGATAAATCATAAGCATAATACAAAGCACAATAGCAAGATATGTTAATTTAAGTTATTAAGAGCTTATTTAACTGTGTGATTTAAAAATAGTTTTTCGTTTTTAAATACAAAAAATTATTTTAAAAAATTTCTAACACTATTTTACTATTGTTCTTTGTAAACAATTTTTAAAAATAAAGTAAAATAAAGAATAATTTTTAAAAAACAAGTAGGAGTTGTTTTCATCAATTTTTCGAAAACAAAAAATATAAAAACTCATTTGACTATGTTTTTTGAAACTTGTTATTAAAAATTGTTTTTAAATTAAAGAATAAAAAATAATTTTTCAAAATAAGTTTTAAAAAATATGATTAAACAAACCGTAAATGGTAGAGGTTTATAATATTAAAGAGAAAAAAAAAAGTTAATTTAAGAGTTTGCATGCAAGTAGACATCAGGCTGTAAAACTGGTTTACTAAGGCACCCAATTTATTTATATATTTATCAAACCCAAGGATAAGAGATTAAATTGTGTAATTGTGTTGCACCCATGCATTGACCACGTGTTTAGGATGTGTTGCACCAAAATCTCATGATTAATTTGCAGTTCAAAATCACAAACTAGCTGTATGTATTAGAAACAGACCATATTGGGTAATGCACATTCTTCATCATTTTCTATTTCTTAGCAACATATATGACCAAATGAAATTGTTATACCCTAATTATATTTTTTAACTAGGTGATAAAGATAATTAAAATATTATTAGAAGAAAACAATCATATAGGTTTAAATAGAATTTCACACTTAGCCGTATGATAACAAATTTTGTCAATAAAATAAATACAACTTAAGATAACAAATTAAATAAAAAAATGAATAATTAAATTTTAAAATTTTTACTCCTACAAATTCACTAATGATTAAAAATACTACATTTAGAAAAAAAAAACAAACCACTTTTTGCTTTCACAGTCTATATGACATTCCAACCTTAGATCCCATAGTTTGAGTAAGTTTGAGGCTAGATTTGAGACAACCCAGTTATACTACTTGGGTTAGTTCACACAAATTCAATAGATTATCACATAACTAGTGCATGCATAATCTTGCCTAGTATAATATCTTAATATAACTTGGGCAAAATCAGAGAGAAGTTGTGTTTATTGTAGTGAGAAATCAGAGGGAAATCATTGAATGATTTATAGGTTGTGAAATTAGAGAGAAAAAGATGAGCTTTGCTGGTTTGAAATCTAGAGTCTGTGAAGACAAGCAAAGAGCAAGATTATGAGAAAGCGTAACTTGAGCCTCAAAAATATGTAAATATATAAATTTGGCATCTATGAAATCGGTCAGGCCATAATCTAGGATGCAGCTATATCAACATGTACAGTCACAACTTTTTGTTGAGACATGTGCCTCTCAGAACATTTGAAGTAAAGATGTTCTTGTCTTCAATTTGATTGCTCTTTGTGACTTCGAGATTCACATTCCTTTTGATAGAAAAAAAAAAAAAGAATTAAAAGAAGTAGGGCAAAATGTTAAATAGTGTGAGTTTGAATTAATAAAGTTTTAATCAAAATTGGAAATTAAGGTTAAATATCTAACTTGCCTTGATCACAAAGGATGCAAAGATTGACCAATCAGAGTTTTGAGTCTGTCACTAATCATATGATGGTTTCAGTTTTAATTGCTTGAGATATTCCATATAGATATCCATCAAACCTAAGGATAAGACATTAAATTGTGTAATTTTTGTATAATGAACTAGTTCACAAAATGTTTAATGCTTCAAAAGTGATAACTTACAAAGTAAAGAATCAATCCCAATAACTTTAGTTAGCAAAATAATGTCGTAATTCTATTTTTAACTCATTTGAAATACTTCTCAAAACAATATTCGAAAGGACAAAAAAAATTGAATTTATAATGTAGTTTCCTACATAATTTGATTTCTTATTCTTGCTTCAAGAATCTCTCTCTTTTTTACACCAACAAATATGTATAGTACAAAATAAAATAAAGTGTGAGGCACCGCTTTAATCAGAATAATTAATTGAAATGAAATGTTTGACTTGCCTTGATTAATAAGGACTTTCATGGCTGACCTGATAGAGGTTGGGCTCTGAATGTCATCCATTCAGCAATGTATCACACCCTACCAAAGCTTGATCAAGTCGAAGGCTAAGGAAAAAAAGAGAAGAAAAAGAAGAAAAACGAGATTATTAGAATAATTTTCAGTCCCTTTAAATCACTTAGCCATATAATAGAAACTAAGAAGAAGAGAAAGGATCGTAGCTCACAAAAAGCTTGAGATAAATGTTTAGTATCTTCTGCAGCATATCCATCCAACAAATTTGCTTCTTGGCATATGGTCCTCTTCATCATCTTGGGCATCAACAACATTACTGTTAGTATCCATTGGAGAATCGCGATGCTCGGTGCACTGTCTACAGTCATAGCTTGTTCGTGTGTTAGAATTAGTATCTTCTGCTGCTGATCTGGTGTCACAACTTCTCTGCTCATCATTGTACGCTATCATTGTCTGATGGTGGCGCTTGGTGGCTTCTGTGTTGTCACAGCTTCTCTGAGCATCAGTACTGGTATCTTCTGGGATGTTTCTGTTGATAACATAACATGTATATATAAGATAGTACCCACACTCTTTCACTTCGACTGGTGCATCCAAGCTATGAAATGAAGCCTTCAAACGTCTCCATTCGTTTGACCAATACTGGTTGTCAATAGCAACCTTGGGATAATAAGTCACACACATTTGACTTGATTCACCGCAAATTGGGCAGCAATTAAACCGGACATCATCCACGTGACAGCATTCAGATTGATCACCACAGATATTGAGTTCGCAATTTAACCCATCACAAGCCATAGGAATAAAAAGAGAGTATAAAGCAAATCCTAAGAAGTCCTCTTTTCTGTACCAATCCATAGGAAGCTCTATTGTTATTTGAGATCCTTTTTTTTGCTGGCTTATCCACTCTGGAATTCCATTATTTCCCGAAATAACAACTCTGATTGCCTCGTTCCAATAGGAGCCGCATTCAAATTCCTGCACAGAAGTACAGTGTTCATACTCTGTTCATAAGGAAAAAGGGCTAAATGTTATGAAAATCATACCTCAATCATTGATTTGAACGGAGAAAAACCAAGTTGACTTGATGGACTTGATAAAGTTTCCAAGCATGTGCAACTGTGGACATCTAGATATCGTAAACTTCGCGGAAGCTCTGGAACTTGTGGAACCCTCCGGCAGTGACTCAAGTCAAGGTTTCTCAGTTTAGAAAGTTGAATGATACCTGCAAGTATGCTCCTAAAACAGTCCATGCTTAGATTTAGACCTGGAGCATACAAACACTTTAAACATTGCAAACTCCTGAGGTTCTCGGGAAATATCTCAAGTTTTGTACAGAAACTGACATCTAGAGTTCTGAGAGAACTCAAATTACAAATGCTTTCTGGAAGACTCACAAGGCTGTCGCAACGTGCCAGCTTCAAACATTGAAGCCCATGTAGATGCTCAAATGATGATGGTAGTTCTTCTATAGCAGTTCCTCAAGCGTACAAACGCTTTAAACATTGCAAATTCCTGAGGTTCTCGGGAAATTTCTCAAGTTTTGTACAGAAACTGACATCTAGAGTTCTGAGAGAACTCAAATTACAAATGCTTTCTGGAAGACTCACAAGGCTGTCGCAACATGCAAGCTTCAAACATTGAAGCCCTTGTAGATGCTCAAATGATGATGGTAGTTCTTCTATAGCAGTTCCTGAAGCGTGCAAACGCTCTAAACATTGCAAACTCCTCAGGTTCTCAGGAAATTTCTCAAGTTTTGTACAGAAACTGACATCTAGAATTTTGAGAGAACTCAAATTACAAATGGTCTCTGGAAGACTCACAAGGTTGGTGCAATCTGCAAGATTCAAACATTGAAGCCCTCTTAAATATTGAATTGATGCTGGTAGTTCTTCTATAGCAGTTCCAACTAAATGAAGCTTTCTTAAATTTTCCACATCCTCAAGGATTTCTGGAAAGCTCCTTAATCGTGAACAGCCTGAGCAGTCGAGAGTTGTAAGGGATTTCAACTCACAAATGCTACTGGGAAGACGCTCAAGGTTCTTGCATTCTCGCAAACATAAGCTATCAAGTTCTAAGGGACACTCAATAGTGGGTAGTTCATCGATGGCACTTCCCTTTAAACAAAGTTTCCGTCGGGATTGCACATCCTCTTGACATTCCCGGCAAATGGTGGGTATCATCGCTTTACCATTGTTCTTTTCATGATCATGGGCATATATGAGATGGATCCCACACTCTTCCACTTTCATTGCTTTACCATGTGAGAAGCCACAAAATGAAGCTGTCAACTGCCCCCATTTATTTGACGGGGAGTTCTTCACAATCTTTACCTTCGGATAATAAGTCATCCACATTTTTGGTACAACATCATACCAGTGATACGAGGGATAAAACTGGAGTTCATCCACAAACTGAATTTCATGACCACGCAAAGTCAAATCATACTGGAAGTAAGTTGCATCATTCTCCAGTGTCTCCTCAGATTCATTATCAAGTGGATCATAGACACAGTACAAAACAAAACCCAACAAGTCGTTATTTTTATACCAATTTTGAGGAAGCTTTGCAACTACTTTAGCTCCCTTTTCGTGATGGCTTATCCATTTTGGAATTCCACAACTTCCTGAAATAATAAGATTTACTCGGGCAAAACATTTTTCTTTAGGATAAATCCTGCATTCAAAATCCTGCAGAAAATTTAATTAACACGTAAATCCCCATGTCTCCACAAAAAAGTTTTGTTCTATGAATATCATACCTGAATCACTGATTTGAAGCAGTTGAATAGAGAAGACCAGAGTAGACCTGAAGAAGTTTCCAGCCGTGGGCACCCATGTACATCTAAGACACGCAAACTGGATGGAAGCGCTGGAATTTGTCGAAGCTCTTGACAGTGACCCAAGTCAAGGAGTCTCAGCATAGAAAGTTGATTGACCCCAGCAGGTATGCTCCTAAAAAGATTCTCGGGTAGAAGTAATTGCTGCAAAGATGATAGGTGGCAAATTTCAGTGGGGATTCCTCCTTCATCTATACTGCAGAAAGATAGATCTAACAGTTTCAACGAGTACAAGCAGCAAATATCACCCAGAATTTCTCCTTGCATTAGCTTGGACTTATGTAGAATTAACGTCTGTAAGGAGCATAAACCTGACAAAGAAAGCATTTGGCAACATGTTGAATTTAAGCCAACAGCATAGAGATGCTTCAAGCTTTGCAGCCTCCCTAGGTTTTGTGGCAATTTGTGGAGTTTTGAACAGTAACTGACATCGAGAACTTGAAGAAAGCATAAGTTACAAATGCTTTCTGGAAGACTCACAAGGTTTTTGCAGCCGTCCAGATTCAAAACTTCAAGCCTATTCAAATGTTCAATTGATGATGGTAGCTCCTTTATAGCCGATCCGTTCAAGTGAAGCTGCCTTAAGTTTTCCATATTCTCCAAGATTTCTGGAAAGTACTGTAATTGTGAACAGTAAGAGCAAAAGAGAGATTTCAGGGATTTCAACTCCCAAATGCTTGTTGGCAGACTCTTAAGGTGTTTGCACTCTCGCAAACATAAGGTATCAAATTCAGAGGCACGCTCAATGGGTAGTTGGCTGATTATCTGACCCTTGAAACAAAGCTTCCGGTATTCCACATTCCACTGGCATTCCAAGCAGCTAGCATCCACATCCTCAGTCTGTACTATTGGATCTTGGGCGTATATAGGTTGGAGCCCACACTTGAGCACCTTAAAATGATTACGAGAGCCCATAAATACAGCAATAAGATGCTTGAATCGATTGGTGTGACAGCTCTCCAGAATAGCAGCCTTGGGATAGAATATCACCCACATTTGTTCTGATACACCTCCATCATGGTAGCATTTACAAGTAGTGCGAAAACTGAGATGTCGCACACACACGGAAGAAAATCCATATTCTTCATTCAATGACAATTGACAACTTAACTCAATGGAGATTGAAGATTCAGCTTCAAGTAAATCGTCATATTCATTTAGGGCTTCGTCACCAGATTCATTTTCCGATGCACGTGCCAAATCATTTTCACATTCATCGAGTGGAGCATAAACAGAGCATATAGCAATTCCCAAGAAGTCATCATTTTCATAACAATTCTGAGGAAGCTCCATTGCGATATGATATCCCTCTCTCTGATTCCTTATCCACTTGGGAATTCCACTGCTTCCCGGAACAACAATACAGATTCCATCGCCAATGTAGTCGGAATTAGGGAGAAATACTCCATTTGAACTCTTCTCGTGTTTCAAATCCTGCACAAATGGACAATGTAAATCTAGTGGGTCTGTGTCATTATGTGAGTTTTTATGAGAGAGTTTGTTATCAGTTTTCGATAAATTGATTCCCAGTTTTAACTTTCTTTGATCTATGCTCCTGAATCTACTTAATATCCCTTTTAGATGACGGATAATCAATGAACATGAAAGTGAGTGACAAGATTAAGTGTGAAAACTGGAAGTGAGGGGAAACTGAAACTGAAAGTGAGTAGAATAAGCAGATCTCTTCTTCACTTGCAGTAGCTTCTTCTCCATTCAGATTCAGAGATCTTAGAATTGTAGCTTCAACTTAACTCTCAGAATCTTAAAGACAAAGTTCGCTCAAGTTTCAAAAACTCACGGAAAAATTTCGCCTCATGTTTCTCTTAATCCCATGAGGCGAGAGACATGTAGCACACGCTTATTGGCTTTTTTCCATGCAAGTTTCAAGGTGGAGCATCTAATGAACTAAAACATTCCTTCAAATCCTAGTGGAAATTCACACTAGAAATTTCAGAATTTGCTAAAGAAAGGTTTAATTCATTTTATCCATGAATAAAAAAGCATGTGAGGGCATTTTAACTTCCTAATAATTATTATATTAAACTATAATTCTCATTATTTAAACTCATGATCCGTAACTTTATCATCACATTTTGAAGAGACTTTCGTCATCTCTTCCATGAATTAATTGATGTTTAAGGAGGTATAATATTTTTTAATTGAGTTTAACATTATTTCTATCCTTATACTCATTTTAAACTATTATATATTTTTTTTTATAGATTTATCAAAATAAATAAAAACTTAACAAAAAATAAATAAAGATTTCAAAACAAACTTTATAGAGTTATCAACACTTATTTACATCATTCTTTTAAAAAAAAAATTATAATTAAAAAAAATGTGATATAAAAATTATAAAGAATAAAATTTTTAGAAAAATGTACTAGTTATTTGAAATCAAAATTCCTAGTCAGTGAAGCGTCAAAAAACTGTAATAGCTATGCAAATGAGAAAAAAAATAAATTAAAAGTAAAAAAAGAAATTATCAATGCCAAGAATGAGAAACCATTTATTTTCTTTTTTTTTTTTGTAAACATTTTTTTATTCTGATTGTATGTATTCATTACAATTTTTAAATTAATAAATAAAGTTTTTATCACAAAATTTTAAAATGGCATCTATCAAAATTTATATATTGTTATTAGATTTTTATAAATTTCATTTATATCTTCAAAATTACAAACTCCTTTCCATTATTATTTCTTATTTTTCTTATTGAAAATGCATCTTTATTCATCATTTGAAAGCATAACACTTTGAATCTTAGGATGTACTTCTTTCTTCCTAGGCATTGCACTCTCATAGGACCCATTAAATCCATATGCAACATCTCTAAGATCTTAGAAGAAGAGAGAATCAGTTTTCTCTCTCACTCATGTGAATTCATTTTCTTAGATGGGACAGATTTTAGGATTTTTAGGTTTTCCTAAATGGGAAGTGCTTTAACTAGTTCTTTAATTGTAATCCTAGACTAATCATTAGAGTTTAAATGCGATATCATACAATGCTACTGTCTTTGGATGTAAATTTCACATTTTACAACTATGTGGACTAGATGATAAGGAAGAAGTAGAGAGGTGCACAAAGGCATAACAAAAATTACCAAAAATTCGATTTCATACCAACACACATCCTTGAATAGACACTGATTTGGAGTAAAATGAACAAAGCATATACAATCACAAATTTAAGTTGCATTAATTAAGTTTGCTTTCAATCCAATATATAGTAACTCCTTGAGTATAGGTAAATTTGGACCTTCTATGGTACCTTTCACTTTCGAGTTGGTTATATGTAATACAACCATCCCTAAATACAACCAAGCTTCCTTTTAAGGTTCAAACGTGGAGAAAAACCCTAAGTTCATTGTTTCTTTTACCATTCCCAAATACAACCAAACTCCTTTTATGAGTTCAAAAGTCGAGAGAGATCCAAGTTCTCTATCATACAACTAGAGTAGCCACTCTCAAAATCCACAACGTGTTTTTCTCTAGCTCTTAGACCCTATGGTCAACTAAGGCTTTTTGGTTCTCCTTAACCCAGATTTTCTTTCCAACAGACAATTTAAATCCTATTTAAGAATTGTTTTTAAAATTAATTTCTCAGTTCTTAATAATAGAAACCTATTTTGTAGACTAAAACCATGTTTGGCAACTTTTTAACATATTATAGTTTTTTGAGAACTTGTTCTAAAAATAAGGTTTCTCCTAATAACATATTTTAATTGCTTTCAATTGTTTTCATTTATTTTGTAAGGTTGTTTTAAAAAAATAATGGTACATATATAAAGAATGATGAAAAATAAAGAACTAAAAATAAAAGTTATTTTTAATAAATATTTGGAAATACAAAAAATATATTAAAAACATTCTAAGTTTGTAAATAGACTTTTATTCTAGAAAACATTAGACCAACTATTTTTGAATCATGCAAATTGGGCACACATTTTCTGTGCCTAGTTTTCTGCCCAAGGCCTTGTAAATGAACACAACCTCGATTTTGAGGAGTTTCAAAAAGATGGTTGCTTTCTCGAAGGGGAGAGGAGTTTCGAAGGGTGGTGAGAGTTTGTTTGCAGTGGAATCAAAGACATTCAAAATCCCCATTGAAGGGATTCGAGGCAACTGAGAGGGATTATTCCGAAAAGGAACAAAGGCTTCTCCTTGTAGATAAAATTTGGTGAAAAGAGCTTCAGTTTTCTGTTGGAAGGGGTGGAAGACTGGTGCAGAGGAGAGTCAAGCTCAAGGCACCTTAAAGTTTAGGAAGAAAAAGGAAGAAAATATAGGTTAGAGTGTCGTTCACATGAAGCCGATAGGTATCTGCTATGCTCGATGAGGGATTTGGAAGCTAAGAGGTTTTGTCTAGTGTTTCCAGAAGGTAAAGGCTTAGTAGGAGGGTGGTTTCTGCTGGCTTAGAAGTTAAGGGCCCTTGGAGTTTCTACTCCAGCTTTGAGCAAAGGTGATCTGGGTACTTCCAACTCTGAAAAGAATGGTTATATGGTCAAAGGAAAAGATAAAGGGAAAGGAGTGTATGCAGAAGTCGTGAGAAAGGAGGCAAGGGAATTAAGGGATGCATTGTGAGTGCATGTTGGGAATCGTGACCTGCTCAATAGGGAAGAGCAGTTTAGTCATTGCTTAGTAGGATGCTTTGGTGATAGTGTCGAGGTCATCCCTTCTTTGTCCTTATTGAAGGAGTGGGCGTGTGAAAGGTGGTCTCTCAAGGGAGGTTTAAAAATCTCCAATTTGGGTGGAGCCCTTGTGTTGTTCGAATTTGAAGATAAAATTCGAAGCGAATTTGGTGCTTTTAAAGGGTAGTAGATGTCTTAAGAAGAGAGAGTTTTTCCTGCAGAAATGGGGACCTGAAGTGGGGTGTTTTAGAAATGGGAGCCACCCTAAGGAAGTGTGGGTTAAAGTTGTCGGACTTCCACTTCACCTTTGGAGTAGAGAGGTGTTCCAGAGTATTGGAGAGAGATGTGGGTGTTTCATAGTTGTGGATAAGGAAACTGCTTTCTCCTCCGAGTTGATGTGGGCTCGTATCTTGCTGAGAGCCTTTGGGAAGTTTAGACCAGGAACTTCACAAGTGGCAAACTCCCCCATGGTTCTCAGAGGTAGTGGCAAGGTTCGCCTAGTTTGAAGATGAGTGACGGGAGATTAGGGATGAGGTTAGGGGTGAAACACGTGCCGAAGTTAGCGTGCAATATGTTCAAAATTTTCAAATTGATATGCAGTCTTGGGGGATAGGGGCGCAGGTTGTGTGTGGCAAAAGGAAAAGGAAGGCAGCAGTTGTAATGGTTGCAAAGGGTAAGCTGCCTAGTGTAGCTGATATGGACTCTTCTTGCAGTGGGTTTAGGTCCATAAAAGAAAATGGGAAGGCTTTCAAAGGGAATGGTTGTTTGGCCTTAAGTGGTGAAGTGGTTTGGGCCAAAGGCCCATTGTTCGTTAGCCTTGAAGAGGCAGGCTTGGGTAGGTCTCCTAAGCCAACTTTTAATAAGGCTAGCACAAGCTTTTTGGAGCGTCCCTCCTCGGCTAGGGCTCCATCTATTCCCGCAGGGGGTGTTGGGGGACGGATGCGGAGCTCTTGGCTATTGAAGTTGCAGTCACCGCGGAGTTGCTGCCTCATCGTTGGAGGGTCATTGACAAGGCTCTAATGGAGGAGGCTTCCAGGTATTATGCTATTCCCAATTTTTCTTCTTTTTTAGGGCTTCGGGAATCCTCTTCTTCTTCTCTCTGGGGCTACAGCCGAAGCTGTAGGGGTGTCGAAGGGGTTTGCTTATGGAACGAAATGGGAGTTGGGTCGGTTTCCACCGAGTGTGGTGCGGAATAGAGCTGAGCCGACTTTATGAGGCTTGAGTGAGACTTCTTGGGACTCGGTTGACGCTAAGAGAGTGAATGGGTTAGCACTTGTCCTAATGGGGTCGGACTTTACGAGTCCTTTTGAGAAAAGGAGTGTCTGTCACCTAGAAGAAGGGGGATGTGATGAAGGGTGGAGTTCAAGCCGTCTTGCGATGTTCAGTCGCTGCTTGGGTATGCCAATGAAAGGCTTCGAAAAAGAAATTTTGTACTTCTTAAGGAGAATGACAGGGAAAATTGAGTAAAAGGGTAAGAAAGGGGTGACTAGGAAGACAAGTTTAAAATCTTCAAAATCCAATAAGGAACTCAAGAAGCTGGAGTGGACTGTTAGAGAGGCTAATCATAGGGATAAAAGGAAGATTATCAAGTCAGTCATTAAATCCTAAAGAGTGGACCTGGTTTGTTTACAGGAAACTAAAATTAAAGAAATGACTACAGGGCTTGTTTGTAGTCTAGGGGTGGGAAGAAATCTAGAATGGAGAGCAATCAATCCTAGGGGTGCAACTAGTGGTATTCTGGTGTTCTGGGACAATAAACTGGTGGAGCTGGTTGGCTAGGAAAAAAGGGTTTTCTCAATTTGGCGTTGGTTTAAAAATTGCATGGATGGTGTAGTGTGGGTGTTCACTAGAGTGTATGGGCCGGTATGCAATAGAGATAGAGAGGATTTCTGGGAGGAACTAGGGTCAATTAAAGGGTTATGGAGTGACCCTTGTTGTGTAGGAGGGGTTTTCAATTTGGTAAGGTTTCCAAAAGAGCGTAGTAGGAGAGGTGGGCTTATTGCTTCAATGAGGAGATTCTCAGAAGTGATAGAAGATTTGGAGTTGAGGGATTTTCCTTTGACGGGGGGCTCGTTTACTTGAAGAGGAGGCTTGAATAACCAGGCCTAGTCTAGGCTTGACTGGTTCTTATTGACGAACAACTAGGATAATCTGTTCAATGGGGCCATGCAGGGAATTCTCCCCAGACCTGCCTCAGATCATTTCCCGATCCTCCTAGAAGGAGGAGGGTTGACGAAGGGACCTTTCCCTTTCAGATTTGAGAATATGTGGTTGGAGGAAGAGGGTTTCAAAGACAAGATGAAGACATGGTAGGGGAGTTTAAAATTTACAGGGACATCCAACTACATTTTAGATGCTAAATTGGGGACTCTTAAAAATATTCTGAAGATTTGGAATAAAGAAGAGTTTGGGCTCATTGAGACTAAAAAGGGTGAAGCTCTTATGCCGGTTGAGTATTGGGATGAAAAGAAGAAATGTGCAGCTTTAAATATAAAAGAGTGTGAAGCAAGAAATGGAGAAAGAGTCCTACAAGTCTTGGGTGATGAGAGAAGAGATTTTTTGGAGACAAAAGTCTAGGAAGTTGTGGTTGAAGCGGGATGGGAGACAATAATACCAGATTTTTTCATAGGTTAGCGAATGCTCATAATAGAAGAATCTGGTTGTCCAAGTTGAAAGTTAATGGATATTGACACTCAGAGGAAAATAATTTAAAAAACAATGTGGTGGGGGCGTTTCAAAAACTGTACTCAAAAGATAAAGGGTGGCGCCCTAGTATCGATGGGCCATCCTTTATAGGTTAGATAGAAGTGAGGCTAAGGGGTTGGAGAATCCTTTCTCGGAGAAAGTGGTGTTTGCAGCTCTTTCAGATCTAAGCAAATACAAAGCCCTAAGGCCGCATAGTTTTACCATGGCATTTTGGCTTTTTTGGTGGGATATGGTGAAGGTTGAGATTATAGGCTTTTTTAGAGAATTTCATGAAAGGGGTAGATTTGTAAAATCTCTAAATGTCACCATCTTGGTTTTAGTCCATAAGAAGGGAGGTGCACAAGATTTGAAAGATTTCAGACCGATTAGCCTTGTGGAGCCTTTACAAGTTGTTGGCCAAGTGTTGGCAAATAGAATCAAGAAGGTAATGGGAAAAGTGATTTCAGAACCCAAAATGCCTTTGTGAAGGGTAGACAAATACTTGATGCCGTTTTGATTGCAAATGAGGTTGCGGATTCTAGGTTGAAAAGCAGTCAAGGGGGTGTGATGTGCAAATTGGATATAGAGAAGGCCTATGATCATGTCTGCTAAAAGTTCGTGTTGGCAATGCTAAAAAAAATGGGCTTTGGTGAGAGATGGATTAAGTGGATGGAGTGGTGTATCTCTACTGTAAGATTCTCTATTCTTATAGATGGTTCTTCCTCCGAGTTTTTCCAAAGTTCAAAGGGTTTGAGACAAAGAGACCCCTTATCCCCTTATCTGTTCATGATAGTTATTGAGGTATTTAGTTGCTTATTGAGAAGGGCCATTAGTGGGGGCTTTATATCAGGGTGGAGGATAAGAGGCAAAGTGGAGAGGGGATTCTGATATATCACTCGCTTTTTGCGGATGACACCTTGGTGTTTTGTGAGGAGTCTCAGGATCAATTGACGCATCTAAGCTGGCTTCCCATGTGGTTTGAGGTTTGCTCATGGTTGAGAGCTAACTTGGAGAAGAGTGAGCTTATTCCGATGGGGAAGGTAAAAGATATAGAAGATTTGGCTTTGAAGTTAGGCTATAAAGTGGGTGGTTTGCCTTCCTGTTATTTGGGCCTGCCTTTGGGGGCACCCTTCAAATCAGAGGTGGTATGGGATAGTGTTGAAGAGAGGTTTCGAAAAAGGCTGACTATATGGAAGAGACAGCATATATCAAAAGGGGGAAGACTCACCCTAATATGAAGCACTCTCTAGTTTGCCGATTTACTTCATGTCTCTCTTCTTTTTGCCTAGAAAAGTAAGGCTAAGGTTGGAGAAGATTCAGAGGGACTTCCTGTGGGGGGAAGGAGCTCTGAACAAAGGTCACATCTTGTTAGGTGGAACTTGGTTTGTCTGGAAAGAAAGAAAGGTGATTTGGGTGTGAGAAATTTAGCTTTGATGACTAAAGCTCTCTTGGGTAAGTGGAATTGGCGCGTTGCCATTGAAAGTGAGGCTTTGTGGAAGCAAGCGATCGGTCACAAATATGATGTAAAGGAGGGGGGATGGTGTACTCGGGCCGTAAGTGGGTGGCATGGTGTAGGGCTTTGGAAAGCTATTAAAAAGGAGTGGTTGGGTATGTATAGCAGTTTAGTCTATCGCGTGGGCAATGGTAGGAAAATGAGATCCTGGAAGGATAAGTAGTATGGAGATGAGCCTCTTTGCGAGTCCTTCCCTTCTTTATTTGTCATTTCCTAAGCTAAAGATGTTTGGGTATCGGATGTGTGGAAACCAGATGGTGTAGAGGATGGTTGGACCCCTCTTTTCTCAAGGGCGCTTAATGATTGGGAGATTGAGATGGTGGAGCAGTTTATGCTAAAATCCAAGCCTTTAGGGTGTAAAGGGAGGACGAGGATAAGGTGGTATGGACAGCATCTAGAAGTGGAGGACTAGTATTTGGAGAGCGTATGTGCCTCCTAAGGTAACTTTCTTCGCTTGGGAAGCATCCTGAGGCAAAATCTTAACTTTGGAGCAACTCCATTGGAGGGGGTACTCTTTGGCAAATAGATGTTTTCTTTGCCTTTCTGAAGCAGAAAGGGTGGATCACCTTTTACTTCATTCTGTTAAGACGCGGGCATTGTGGAATCTTCTTTTTTCCCTCTTTGGTGTGACTTGGGTTCTCTCTGGTTTAGTTAAGGAAACTCTCCTTGGTTGGCATGGAGCTTTTGTGGGAAAACCCGTAAAAAGGCGTGGCAAATGACTCATTTATCTATATTTTGGTCAATATGGAAGGAAAGAAATTTATTGGCTTTTGGGAATGAGGTGTTTTCACTCCAAAGGTTGAAACATTCTTTTGTATGTAATCTTTGGTCTTGGGTTAGGGCGTTTATAGTTTTGAGTCCTTATTCTCTTGTTAGCTTTTTTGAGTGGCTAGGCTCTAAGTAAGGGCAGGGGATGTCGTTTCTTTCCCCTTTCTTGGTTTAGAGTATGTGGGTTGCTTTTGTATACTCCCTACATACTTAGAGGGCACTAGTTTGGTGTTTCCTCTTTTTGTTTAATATATTTCTTTTTACCTATCAAAAAAAAAAAAAAAAAAACTATTTTTGAGAACTTTTTTCAATAACCGTTTTTTAAGAATTATTTTCAAAAAAAATTCCTAAACAAAGCCTTAACCTTTAAGGATCTAAAACTTTGCACTAAGTTTGGGGTTTTATTGTTGGATTTTCTTAGTCTTGCAAGCTTTATGATGATCTTGCAATATTTTCTTTAATTTACTTTTCATTTTACTTGAGCATTAAGTTTGGCTAAGTATTGAAGAATAACCTTGGCATACATTCAACTTCTTTTATGGACAAAGGAATGGAGCTAGATCAGACTTTCTTTGAATTTAGTCAATTCTGATTTACGTGACTCATAATCAGATTGTAAAACATTCAAATTTTTTAACAAGGTACCTTGCTCATTTTCAAGGTAAGAGATTTTTTTCAAGCAAGGAAGTCTTCTCTCACACTTCTTTTATTCTCATCCAACTTTCACAATTTTCATCTTAAGGCTTCCTTGGCAATCTCAAAAGACAACTTTTCTTCCAAATATGTTGTATCATGAGATGAACCTTCAAAATTTTCAGATTCAAGATCAGTTTCAAATTTAACATTTTTCTTTTCGTTGCAAAGAGATATAGAAGGTAACAAGTATATCAACAATTTTGTCAGGCTCATCGTGCTCAAAAGACACAAATATCATCAATGTCATGTGACAATAAATCATAATTATGTTTATGCATGTTTCTAGCAACTTAATGCAATGAAATTTGTACATTCTTCATCAAAATCATACCAAATTACTTCTATGACCTTATCCTTTTGACATTCAAGAAAGTGACCTTTCTTTACACGGTAGAAACTTTGAATCAACTAGATCTTTTTTGTGCATTTTAATCTTTTTATCACATTTCTTTTCCCTTGTTTAATCAAATAGGTTATCCTTTGTTTTTGGAAGCTTTTTGAACTTTTTGAAACTTTATCAAGCCTATAAATTTCCAATATTGGTCCTTTTTTATTCCTATTCTGATTTAGAAGCATGTTTATCTACTCCTAGTGCAATATTAATGTTTCTTTTTCTTAGGAACACTTAGTCATCTCCAATTGAAGGAAGCCAACTATCTCATCTGGCTTTATTGAATCAACAGTGTTCCATTCCTCTATTGTTATGACCTTAGGTCTAAAACGATCAAAGGGGATCTTAACAGTTTTTCGAGTAACCTTGGAATCAGGTAGAGGCCTACATAGATTGAAAGTTAGCATTCACAATGTCCATGATTTCAATAATATATTAAGAAAATAATTTTGTTGTGATCATTTGAAATTCATTACTTCACCTATCCCAACTTTACATAGTTTTTCCTACCCTAGTGGATATACATCCAATCTCTATTTAGCACCTTATCAGGATATCAACAAAATTGAACAGAACTCCAATCTCTATTAGACTTCATTTTCAGGAAGTATATCAGTTGTACCTTGGAGTGAGTATAATTATCTCCTTTGAAGTATGGAGGTCTACCTATAGAGGTTCCTTCTCAGAGAATTTCCATCTTAAGAGAATATAGTTTATCCATATTGAGAACATGAGCAAACATGTTTTGACACAATTTATGAGTTTATAAGAGAGTATGCAATGAACTTGAGTTCTCTTTTAGATTATCAAATAACATATGCACATGAATGTGATTGTGTGATTAGCACAAGGTCATGGACTAAAATGTCTCTAATGAAATCTCAACAAACAAGCACACAAATATTTTTTTTTTTCGATAAGTAAACTCATATATTAGCAAAAGGCAAAGTGCTGCAAAACATACAGAGAGTATACCAGGCGACGAAGACCTCTCAACAAAAACAAACCAAAAGAAACAAAAAAAACCCACCAACCCTTAACTGGAGGCTATCCACTCCAGGAAACCTATAAGGGAACAAGCACACAAATATTGCACAAGATATAACATAAAAAATCTCTAAGAGGAGAAAAGGAAAATAAATAAATAAATAACAGTGGGTGCCTTTGTTGTTGCAAATCCACTATGAATATAAATCCAGTTTTGCCTACAAGTCCTCCAAGATCAATCACCAATCCCCTTAAGGAATCCTCAAAGTGATTATTTCTTCAATCCACACCTCTTTTTGATATGCTTCAATACAGCTCATCATGTGCTCACCACCAATCTCTCACCATAGCCTCCTTCAACTCTCTTCAATTACCACGAGTTTTCTTCTGCTCTACTAATTACATTACAAAAGAATCACCTTCATTATCTCATTGAAGTGATCTCCAAAAACTAGAAAACAAAAATTCTATTTGCAAAGCAACTTCTTCTTCATATAGATTCAGAGAACCAAAATAAGATGATGTTTTCACTTGTAGCAACATCTTCATGTAGATTCAGAGAACTCAAATTGTAACTTCAAATTCACTCTTAGAATCTCAATTAAGGTAAAGCTCACATTTCAAAATCTCCCACCAAGAGTTTCACTTACTCTTCCTTTTTGAAATGAGAGTAGAACCAACTTAGTGCCAAGGGACATAAGGCACACCCTTATTGGCCTATTGTCATGCAAATTTCAAGGTGGAGGAGCATCCAACTAACTCAACAAATGTTTTTTCGCTTCTGGCCATTTGTTTCTATGGTCTAGAAAAATGTCCTAGATGATTCCCATTGTTTCAACTCTTTCATGAAAAATGCTTCTCAAATCACTCACTCCAGTCTTTCACTCACATTACCTGTGAACTCCAATCTGCAGTAGTGAAATCCTATCAAAAGACTTGGATTGAGTTCCTGGTTCTCGGTTGCCTAGCTCTAGCAAACCAGGACTTCTGTTAGCAACCTGGAACAAGTAGCTTATCCTTTCAATCCCATTTTCAAGCTCAATTCCCTCCACCAGTGAAAGCAAATGGTCTTATATAATCAACTCCATTCACTCCAGGGCTATACAGGAAACACTTGTGAGCTGGCAGGCAGTAGCTCCTCCCGACTCACCATATTTCCAACCCCATTTGCTCCATCAAATTCATAAGAAGCTAACAAAATAACTAGCATTATATATCATACAATATCTATGCTAGTTAATTTACATAGAAAATGCAATTTCTACCCTAAATATGCCAACATACAGGAATACATACAATTTATACAAACATTGCACGCTAACACAAGAAAATCATACCTCACTTGCTGATTTGAGGCAATTCACCAGATAATGCATCGATGGCAATGAGGTCCCAACTGAGTTGTGCATATCTAACAGTCGCAGACTTGAAGGAAGCTCTGGAATTTGTGAAAGCTTCTTGCAGTGACTCAAGTCAAGGGCTCTAAGGTTAGAGAGTTGACTGATACCCACAAGTATGTCACTAAGGGTTCCTCCTTCCTCTGGATTGCACCGACTTAGATTTAATACTTCCAGTGAGGATAGATGGAAAATGCAATGGAAGACTCCTCCATTTAGATTGCAGTTTCTTAGACTTAATTCTTTCAGTGCGTTCAAGCAGTTATCACTCTTTATTACTCCGGGTGTTAGATTGCATTGATCTAAACGTAGTCTCCTTAAGAGAGATAAACCTGACAAAGAAGGCAATTGACAACTGAGAGAATTTAAGGAAAGAAACTCTAGACATGGCATTCTCTCCAGGTCCTCCGGCAATCTGTCAAGTTTTGAGCAGCCTTCAAGACTTAGAACTACAAGAAATCTCAAATTACAAATGCTGTTCGGGAGGCCTTCAAGGTTTTTACAATTATCCAAATACAAGTTGCGAAGACCTTCTAGAAGTTCAATCGATGATGGTAGCTCTTTAATAGCTGTTTCACCTAAACTAAGCACCTCTAGTTTTCGAATGTTGCACTTGATTTTTGGAAAACTAGTTAGTTTTGAACAGCCACCGCAATGAAGAGTTAAAAGGTGTTTCAACTGATGAATGTCCCCAGGAAGACTCTCAAGGCTTACACACCCTATAAAATTCAAGGAAAAAAAAAGTTAGTTTAATAACACTCTTATATGTGTGTGAACCTTAAGTAAATTTATACAACCTGAAAGAATTAGTTCCTCCAAATTTGGCACGTTTGAGAAATTTGGCAATTCACTGAGCTGTTGTGAATCTCTGAGATTGATGTACCTTAAATTTCTAAGACACTGGAACAAAATAGAATTTCTATTAATAAATCAATTTTAAAAAACTTTAAAATATTATAAAACAAAAGAATAAATAAATAATAATCATACCATGTTTCCTTCCCAAAGTAGTTTTATGTTACTATTGCTCAAATTGAGGAAAACAAGATTGTCTGCATGAAAGTTTGATGGTAGAGATTCTAAAGAATATCCATCCCATTCAAGGACTGTCAAGTCATACGGAAATACAAAATCTTCAGAGAGTTGTATGTGATTGTGGGAGATGGAAAGCAATCTAAGTCTATGCATCCTTTCGAAAGCTTTGGATGGAAACTGTATCTGTTCTGATCTGTCCACATGAAGGAATATCCCTTCGATTTTTTCAGTCCCCTAGATAATAAGAGTATAAAATTAGAAAAGCACAATACATATAAATGCTTACTAAGGTGACAAAGATAAATAACGTCTTGAACAAAACATATTTTCTATATATAAATATATATATATATATATATATATATATATATATATATATATATATATATATATATATATCTTACCGTATTTCTTTTTAATACTCGATAAATATCTGTATGTCTCCATAATCTGCTCCTCTCTCCTGGCTCATTAGGACATTCTTGATCAACAATGCCCTTGCCCATTTGGGCTAACAAATCATGCATATATATTCTGTTGTCCTTTGAAATGGTTATGAAACACCTATCAACGAGAGCATTTATTCCACTTTCTGCATTGAATTCGGAAGCATCCAATACTCTTGAAACTCTTTTCACATCACTTCCTCTAAAGAAACATGCAATGTCGAGAAATATCATCCTTTGTGTATAATCCAATCCATCAAAACTTATTTTAAGCACTTTTACAATTTCCATGTTAGGCATTTTTTCCAGCTTCCGCAATTCGCTTTTCCACTCTGGTCGTTTCTTTCCAAATAATAGAGAACCCAAAACTTTAAGTGCTAATGGAAGACCATCAGCATATCGTACTACTTGATGAGAGAGATCTGCATAACCTTCCTTCGGATGATGTTGTTTAAAGGCATAACGACAAAAAAGTTGAAGAGCTTCGTGAAAATTTAATTTCTCAACTTCATACATATCATTCACTTCATGCCTAGTTAGCAAATCTTTTTTCCTAGTAGTAATGATGATTCTACTTCCTGGACCAAACCAATTATGCTTTCCAATCAAGTGTTCTAATTGTGTCAGCTCATCTACATCATCCAGAAAAACAAGAACCTTTTTTGAGGAAAGCTTGTCCCTTATTTCTTTGATACCTTCATGAACATTCCTTAAAACTATTTTCCTCGATGTCCTTAGAGTATCATCAAGAAGTTGTTGTTGTAACTTAAGAAGACCAGAATTTCCTGTGGATTCTTTTCTGACATCTGTGAGCAAACTAACACTTTCGAATTGATTTGAGATTTGGTTATAAAGAGCATTGATGATGGTGGTCTTGCCGATACCACCAAGCCCATAAACCCCGACCATGCGAACATCATTCAACTCAATCTTTAACATTGATATTAGTCTTTCCAAACGAAAATCCATTCCAATAATGTTCTCGTTAACATCTAAAATCTTAGGGAAGCTTCTAGGGACTTTCTCAATAATTTCATCAATAAGCTCTGATTCGTACCTGCCAATTGCATTAGGATGAGTTGCAAAAAACAATAAATTATATGAAATAAATTTAATGATGCCTAGTTTTCCAACTATAACTTAGTAGGGCTAAAAGGAATTAAAATTATAATAAAATAAACCACATCTATCAAACTACGTATCAGTACAATTTCATTATTCTATTCAATTGCTCATATATATGATAGAAATAAGGGAAGAAAATACAAAATATGAATTGCATTATCAAAAGTGGGAAAAAAAAAAACTAAAATATTTTTGTGTTAGCTTATACTATTCAATCTTTTGGAAGGTTCAAAATAAAGTTGACTTGTCTAGAACATTACTACCCTATTTTGATAAGGGATTCCATCATAGGATCAACTGCTAGTCTGCATCCAAGCTTTTTAATCTAATAATTTTACTACTGATTAGACGGTCAACATTACTATCTTCTATACTTGCATGACTTTCTCTCACCATTTATTTAGATAAACGTCCCTTGCTCTTCCATATGTTGTATTTTGCATTTATTTTTGTCTCTAGCTGAATGAACAAAAATTTTTGAAAACCGTTTAATCAAAAAATAACTTATGAATTAATTAAAAATATTTTATTTATAATTTTAATTCTATTGCATGAATGAATTAAGAAAACAAATTTACATCAATTTTAACCTAAAATAATTTAGTATATTCTTTATGAATCAATAAAATAGAATTTTGTTTTTAAGAAATTGTAATATTATGGTATCAAGTTTAAAATTTTAATGAACAGATCTTTATTTTATAAATAATAAAAATGAATAAAAAATTATAAAAGTTTAAAACTCACTTAGCTTTAAAAATTATAAAAATGATATAAATATTTTTTTATATCAGCAGACACAGAAAAGGAGAGTACTTCAAATGACAAATGAAGAGAAGTTACAGAACCTGTTCTTCGCATCATATCCGGCTAGAGTACTTGCTTGCCTCAGGGCAGCCTTCCATTTCCTTATCTTTTCCTTTCTCTCCTCATCTGCATTCTTCTCATGATGGGTAAATGCTTCTCCGTAAATCTCAGTTTGGTTCCGCACTTCAGACGGATCCACATGATAGAAAATTGGGATAACTACCATTTTTTCCCTTTCCTCTTTGCATTTCATGATCTTGACAAGCTCTTCCAGACACCATTTGGAACGAGCATAGGTTTCTGAGAAGACAACAATGGCACTCCTTGATTCCTCAATAGCTTTTAAGAGCTCTGGTGCAATCTCTTCACCCCTTCGAAGTTCTTCATCATCTCTAAAGGTTCTAATACCGCTATGAATCAAAGCCTTGTAGAGATGATCAGTGAAGTTTCTGCGAGTATCTTCACCTCTAAAACTCAAAAACACATCGTAACTCCATTGAGAATGAGAAGTGGAAGAAGAAGAGGCCATGGTTGAACAGAAATTGAAAGAAAAATAAGGGTCTTTGGGTATTTAGTGGGTTGATTCCCTTAGCCTTATAGAAGTATGGATGTTGGTGGTGGGATGTTGCCGTTTCTTTCTCAATTATTTTTATTCTTAGCTGTATCCCTCTAGCTGGTTCACATGACTCAAGACCCTACCTCAATGATTTCCCTCCACTCTTTTCTTATACATTTTACTCTCACTTTTCTCTTTTTGACAGTCAACAATGGCCGACAGTCTTGTCTCTGCAGTTTACAGCTGTTCTTTTCTTTTATTTCCAATTAATTTCTAAAATATAAAAATTAAAAAATGATCAAATCCATGTGATCTTTACTTAGGTCATAAGATCGTGTGAACACACATTAAATTAAAGTTATTAAATTAATTTTTGTCTTTTCTATAGTGAGCAATATTATAGTAGAAAATAAAGGTTTATTAAGTTGACATGTCAAGTAAAGCTAACAACTTTGGTATTATAAGCTTCATTTTCGTAGATAGAAAAATATGATAAGTCATATGACAAAAGGTAAAGAAAATTTTGATCTTGAAGAGTAGAAAGAATAATCATATATAGGTCATAATGGTATATATAGGTCATCATAGTAATGAGTGGGAAGGTGGGTAACTCTAAAAAGAATAGACTAAACCAATCACCCTAAAATTCAAAAGTACCTTTATCATAAAAGTCATCAATGTCATAACGGTAATGAGAGTGGATATCTTTTGAAAGAATAGACAACCCTAAAATTCAAAAGTACCTTTATTATAAAAGTCATTAATGTCATAATGGTAATGAGAGTGGATATCTTTTGAAAGAATAGACAACCCTAAATTTCAAAAGAACGTCTGTTTTTTGGCAATTGTATCCCGACAGTCTTATTTTTTTTACTTTATATCTTTTTAATATTATTATTGTGAGGATGGTTAAAGATGATGCTAGAAGTCTTTCTATGGTTTAAAAAGGAAAAATGTGAGTGTTAAGTTGGTATTTTGCCATTTTAGAAAATACTTAATTTTAAAATCATTAATGGGAAGAAATAAAGAGTTCACAAAAAATAAAGACATTTTTATTGACTGATCTAGGTAACCCCTTTCATGGCTTTTAATTGTAACTTCGTTGAAAATCTTACTCTTTCCTCCTTGTCTTCCTCTTGTTATTCCTAAGTTTCAACTCTTTTTTTTTTTTTAAATAATAATATTGGTTTTATGTTTTAATGAGATAGGTTACAAATTTGAAGAAAACATATTCTAGTGTATTTATTGATTATAACCCTCTCTTCACAAGAGTTATCGTTATTTACATTCTCAAACTAATCAAATTTACATCTTTAGGTATGTAATCTTTAATGAGTTCGAGTTTTCTTTTACTAACAAAACTTCTACCATATCTTTCTTATTGGAACAAAGTCAAATGATCATATTTTGAGGCTTAGATGAATGGTCTCAACCATCCAATCCAAATACCTACTCAACCCACAACTTCACTCCCACTAAACAACCTTTCAACTATTAACACTATAATAAGATTTCTTACCTTTGCTATTCAAATGATCATAATAGCGTAGATCCTCTATTTTATTTTTTTAACACATCTCATTTAAATTTGTCTTCTTACATCCTTTAACAACTTATTATGCACTTATGATCATTTTTCTAAATTGTTTTTTTAGCTTTCATTGATGGTTCATTATGATTATATCGATTACTAGTTTTTTTATTTTATTTTATGCAGGAGACATTCTAGAGAGATTAGGTGCATTCCAATCTTGATTTTAGTGATTTTTAAATCTTAGTTTAGGACTTTATTTTTTATTGATTTATAACATATTTAGGTTTGTTTAAAATTTTAAAACTTTAATTTTATAAAATAGATTAAAGTTTTAAATTAATTAATAATTGATTTCATTCTCCTTTAAAATATAGAATATGATAAAATGCCCGTAAAAAATTCAAACAAATCTTTATACAAATGAGAATTTAAGTCATCTAATCATTTTATTAAAAATCACTTTATAAATTATAAAAATAAAGATATTAATCACATTTATTAATATACATTTTTTTAAATTGACAAATCATGATGAAATTATAATCTTTTCAACATTTTATTAATTATAAATTAAACATCACTATAATTATTCAATCCACCGAATATAAAATGAGTTATTTTCAGTAATAATAATGATAATGATAATAGTGATAATAATAATAATAATAATAATAATAACTAATCATATTTGAATAACATTTCATCAATTATATATCAAAATAAAGTTTTATGTTTATCATAACCTATGTTTTAAAACAAAATAATAAAAGTTATGGGCCTGTTTGGTTGCTGTTTTTGAAAACTGTTTTGGAAAACAGTTTTTGAGAACAGTTTTTAAGAACAGTTTTTGGTGTTTTTCCAAAAAAAATTGTGTTTGGAAACTGAATTTTAAAAAACAGTTTTTGTTCTCAAAAACAAAAAAACATGTTTGGTTGAGTTAATAAAAAAAAATTTAGAACAATTAAAACAAAAAACACGTTTGAAAGATGTTTTTTTTTTCTTTTTCAATTAATAAAATATTTTCTTCAAATAATTTTATATTATAAATTTATAAATCATTTTTAGATATATAGTTCATTTAAATTAAAAAAATTATTTATTTTATTAATTTTAAAATAAAAATATTTTTTATATTTTTTAAAAATAAATCAAACATAATAAAATTATTTTTATTAATATTTTTTTATTTAATCTTTAACTTTATTAAAAATTATAGCATATTTTATTAAGTTGAGATAAATTTGTTCTTAATTTTTTTTTATCTCTTTCTCTCACTCGGGCATCAAGAAGCCCTTTTCTGAAGTTGCCCTCCAGCCGGGAAAATCCCCTTCTCTCACTCTGCCACTCTCAATCCTCGCAGGTACTAATCTAATCATGTTATTATTATTTTTTTTCAACCTCCGTTTGATTCCCAAGAAAATCCATGCCCCATTCAATTTCCGGGAAAATTCATCCTCGTTTGATTTCCGAGAAAATCCATGCAAAACCCCCAAGAAAAAAAAATTTGCTTTTCTTTTGCTCACTGTGTTTTCTGGATCCGTTTTAGGGGTCTCCTTGCTATTGTGCTATTGGATTTAAATTTCACGAACCCTAAATCAAAAATGAGAAACGAGAAAAATCAAGAAGAGGCGACGGGACTGTGCTGGAGATGAGATGAGAACGGGAAGGAAAAAAACACACGGAGAACAAATGATTTTTTTGTTGTTTAATTTGTTCTGTAAACAATAAAAAAACGGGGAAAACAACATTTTGTTGTTCTCTAAACAGTGCCATTTTGAGAACACGGGGAACAACAAAAACAAAAACGACTCTCTCAACTAAACGAGTTTTGGGTGTTTTTTGTTTTCAAGAACAGAAAACAGGTCTTGAAAACACTAAACAAAGAGCCCTATATTTCCATTTAAATGTATTTACATATCTACCTCCATAGCCCATTGTATTAAAATAATCTAATAAAACACGGTATCCCATAACCGGGCAACAGCACAGCTGCTCCTAGCCTTAGCCCCTTGCAGCTGCAATCAGCTGTTCCACTCTCTGTTACAGTCCAGCTTTGGCCGCCCAAGACATACATCTTTTAACCCATCACCCATTTACACCTGCCACAGCTATTTTTCCCCTTTGAGCTGCCCAAAGTCACACCAAACTAGCTGATAAACCATACCTTACAACCTGCAAACCATGTCCTCAGCCATCCCTAATAGCCCACTGCCAGCCCATAACTTAGCAGTAAGACAGTGTTGGGATTGAGCCATATGGGTTTAACGTGCCTGGCGTTTATAACACATCCGAAGGGAAGGCCAGAGACCCAAAGCCGTGATCCCTTAATCCAAACTAAGACTAAACCTTATGTGACCTAAGACTAAGTAGATTAAGGGGTCTGGCCTTGTGGATTAAGGGGCCACGGCTCTGGGCCTGACCTTCCCTTCGAATGTGTTAAGCACGGCCATGTGGCTCAGCTCATACTAAAGCTGCCATAACCTATACCCTATAACCTAATATACGACTCTCACAACAGTTTTTTGTTATATTATTTTTTATCATCTCCGCACAGCCTCGTCAGACCGCCGAGCCTCCTGATCTCATCTCCAAACACGTTCTGCAGCTGAACCCTTTCTCACAAACCTCTTCACCGACAACACCGACTGTATAAAGTTTCTACAGTGGCTGTTGGTCATCATCGGAATGGACATCATGGCCATCTCTTTTTTCCGGCATCGCTGGAACTTGTCACATCAACATCTTCCTCGCGTGGCTTTACCTTTGGGCCACGTTCTTCATCAGTGCTGCTCTAAGCGGCGTCGTGATTTTCGCCTATGCTGTTACGGACAAAGATTCAGGTCGGGCGGGACCGAACCAAGTTTATCTGGGCCATTATCTGCTGACCATTCTGGTGGCTGGAGCTGAACTTCTTGGACGTCGATGATTTCTTTGCCATTCTCTGGTCATGGCGTTCAAGCCCGTTGCTGATCTTCACGCACCATTTGGAGATGTTCTCGTGGATCTGGCAGGGCATTCATGACCGTTTTTTATTCTCTTTTTTTATTATGTGTTTTTTTTTTTTTTTTTTATTGTTTTGTTTTCGTTTTGATTTTATTTAGTTATTTATTTATTTTTTTGCATATATGGTAAAAATGGTAAGTGATCAAGTGGCACAGAAGGGCCGGAAAAGTTTCAGTTCTCCAAGGCCCTGTTTGGCTGAGAATATGAGTTTTGGGGAGAAAGAAATATAAGCTATAGCCCTTTCAAAAAAGGAAATATAAACTATAGTCCTTTCAAAAAAAAAAAAGAAATATAAACTATAGCCCTCTCTCAAAACTTACGCCCTTTATTACCACATGGGAGTCATCTCATAAATTTTTCTTTTTTTAAAAAAAAAAATTAAGTTGAAGCTGTAACCTCATTTTTTACCCAAATGCCTCCATTGATAATTAAGGTTTTAATTTTTTAATTAAAGTCTAACAGGTAAATTTTCTTTTATTATTTTAAAATTTAATTAAAAAATATTAAATTATAAATTATTATTAAATTAAAAATATATAATTTAATAATAAAATTTTTATATATTTAAACTTAGGAATATATTATTAATTCAATAAAGATTAAATGATAAATATAATAATAAATAAATATTTTATTTATAAATAAATTAATATTTTAAAATAATAAAATTACGTGACATATAAATAAGATATAAAATTATATAATTTATCAATTTAAGTTATATAGGGTGGTTTTTTTTTTCCATTATATAAATGTTTAGTGGGTTATTTTGTGATTTTGATGAAACTACTAAAAATTACATTTTATAATAGACTTGTTCTAATTAATTTCGTTAACTAATTTTAAAATGTATTTTTAAGGTACACATGTTGTGTTTGTATAAATAATGGTATTTCTTTTACCTAAAATTATAAACATATGCTTTAAAATAATAAAAAAAATCTATCTATGGAAACTTGAGAGTATATTATTATTTTAATAAAGATAAATTTGTTAAAATAAAAATAAATTAATATCTTAAAAATATAACAAATTAAATGTCTTAAATTAATAAATTATATAATTTTATATTTTATTTATATGTCATATAATTTTATTATTTTAAGATTATTAACTTATTAATAAATCAAATATTCATTTATTATTATATTTATCAATTTATCTTTATTGAAGTAATATTAAATCTTTAAGTTCAATATATAAATTTTTTATTATTAAAGTATATAATTTTAATTTCAACAATAATTTGTAATTTAATATTTTTAATTAAATTTTAAAATAAAAAATAAAAATAACTAAAACCTCAATTGTCAATTGAGGTTTCAGTTAAAAAATAAAGTTTCAATTATTATTGTGATTTTAATTTAAAAGCGAAACCTAAAAATGAAGTTTTAGTTGTCAATTGTGATTTTAGTTCGAAACCTTATTTGACAATTGAGACTTCAATTTAAATTTTGAAAGAAAAAAAATTATGACATGACTCTTATGTAGCAACAAAAAGGATAGTCTGAACATAAATTTTGAAAAGTGACTAAAGCTTATATTTCTTTCTATAAAATGACTATTTTGCCCCAAAACTAAATAGGAGGACAGATTTAGAAGTCATGCTGATTGCATTGGGTTGAGAAAGTGAGAGGTTGGAGATCTTTGGTTGTGAGATTTTTTTTCTAGTCTTTGTTGAGAGAAAAGCTAGAGAGATAGGAGAGAAAAGGCTTGGGGTTGAGAGAAATCATCGGGAAGAGCGTTTTGGCAAGAATTAGAGAGCAATAGAAACTTCTACTATTCAATTTTATATGCTTCGTCTACCTTTCAGGTTTCATTTTCTAATTATTTCGTGTATTCGTGAAAATAAAGTATGAGATTCTTTGTTTTTTTTGGTGTGTGTGTTTTTATTTTTATTTTTATTTTTTATTTTTATCAAATCATTTTAGAACTGGTGATTGAATTTTGTTCTCTTGTTGTTGATCTATGTTTGGTTACCTTGGGATTTTTAGAGTCGTTGCTTCTGGTAATTCTTTATTGATTAATATTAGATTTGCTCGGAGGCTTTTTTATTATAATTTGTTCATCTGTTTTCTTTTATTCCTATGGACTTGGTAGTCTAAAAAGATTGAGATGATTTTTTTTTGCTTTCTCTGTTTTCTCTATAGATGTCTGGTTTGTTTGCTGCAATCATAAATTGATGTTTCTGGTAGATTTTTGTTTAAGGAATCTTGAATAAATTATCACATGATTATAGATTCATCCTTTTAGGTGCCAATTATTTAAAGTTAATGCAATCACTATCCGAATTTGGATCTAGACTTTTCCTTTATTTTTCTCTATAGATATTTGGTTTGTTTTGTTATGATTCTAAATTGATGCTCCTTGTGGATCTCTGTTTAATAATTTCCGAGTAGGTTAGCATATAATTAGAGATTCATTATTTTAGGAATGATGTAATTGTCTTCAAAATTTTTAGATCTGTTAACTTAATATTAATTTTTTTTAATCATTTTATGTATTGAATTGGTGATTTACTTGGATTTTCCATGAATCTAATATAATTTAATATATTAAGATTTTTAATTTTGTGAATTTAAACAAACTTAGTTAATCCAAATCCTTATTATATAGTTTTTCTCAAATCCTTGTTGATTATGATGACATCGAAGGAATTTTTTTCAGAATTTAAAACTGTTGTTGTTTTAATCTTTGTTTAAATAAAACTCTAACTAAATTATTGCATAAGTGGAAATTCATCTTCTCTTTTAATCTTAATTGTTATAGGTTGATCTAAATATTTTAGAAAATTTAAAATCTGGATTTCTCTATTTTATTGTATTATGTTAATATGATTATTATATGTGTTCAACTAGTGACTCACTTGAAATTTGTATACCGATTCAAAACATTTAGATTCTAGTTCTAAGGGATTAAAAGAAGCAAGTCACTCTAAAGTCTTCTTTTCATGTCTTTTTTTTTTTTTTTTTTCAAATCTCCATCAAATCATCATGATTCAAATGAATTTTTCTAAAATCCCTAAACTATTGTTTTCTTTAAATCTTTGTTTAATATATTTTCATCATATCATTGTGTAATTAGCGACTTCATGTTGACTAAATATAATCAGGTTATATTCTCTGTGATTTTAAATGAGTTTTAATTATTTTTTAAACTTCAATTCGTAATCATTCTACATTTCCCATCCATTTATAATAGCTTGATCTCATTTGAAAGTATGACAAAATCTATTGATAATTTAGTTTAGCTTTGTTTGTTCAAAAATCTTAATCTGTATTTTTTAATTTTGACAACTTAATTAATAGTTGAATGATTGGTGGTGTTAATATACATTGATTTGTTTAGATTTGCATATTTTAGGAGTTTGTACAGGAGGAAATGAAATCTACATCTACATCTAGTAATTAGATTTAATCGAACACTTGGAATAATCTCTTCTTGATTTAGATTGATTTTGAGTTAACATCATAAGATTTAAAATCTGGATAATGATATTTTGAGTTTATTAATCTGTTCCAATATGCTTTGATTGAGAACTTGATTGATGACATTTCATAAATATCTATTGATTGATGCATATTGATTTATCTTGAAAATGTAAATTGTCTATTTTTTATTCAAGTTTAAAATCCTCCTAAACATTATGGGAATTGATTGGATTGGTTTTAGATTTCATCAATCATGAGAAATGGAATGAATGATTTAATGTGAACTACGTACCATAAAAGTGATTGAATATTACGGTAGGAAATAAAGGTTTATTAAGCTAACAACTTTGGTATTAGAAACTTGATTTTTTTTAAGATAGAAAAATACAATAAGTCATAAACAAAAGGTAAAGAAAATTTTGATCTTGAAGGGTAGAAAGAAGCGCAAAACCTTCATGAAATTTTAGGGAAGAAAGACCATGTTCAAAACTGGAAATTTAAATTCTCACAACCTTTTCACATTTTGTAGTTGGCTTTATTATTAATAGATGCATATAAATGAATATTGTACTTAGTCATATTTCTTCTAAACTTAAATCCCACTAATTTATAATTCATAATGGTATATATAGGTCATAAGCATAATGAGCAATATTCCAATAGAAAATAAAAGTTTATTAAGTTTATAGGTCAGGTAAAGCTATATAATGACTTTGGTATTATAAGATTGATTCTTTGAAAATAAAAAAAATATAATAAGTCATATGACACATAAAAGTTCATTTTTTAAAAATCAAGTGGAACATTTTTATCTTATTGTAGACGGTATTTGTATATAAAAAAAATATTATTATAAATGATATCAAAATTGATTTCTTATTAAACGATACCGAGTATTTTACACTTTTTATATATAAAAAATATTCTTAATCAATATTATCAAATAGCTTTTTACATTTTTCAATTAAAATTTATTTTTTGTAAATAATTTCTTATTATTATAATAAATAAAATATTTATATATATATATATATATATCATTCCTAGCCACAATCCAATTTTTATAAAAGAGCAATTTGTTTCTTATATGAATATTTTATTTAATCAAGATAAACATGGAAAGAAATTGTTCTCACATGTTTTATATTCAGAAAAATTATATATAAATTGGAAATAATTTTAAAAATAATAAAATCTAAAAGTTGTTTCGCTATTTTCTAGGATTAATTTTAATTTCTTATAGTTTTGCTATTTTTTGTCGATTCTTTAATAATTATTTTAATTAATTATATATATAGGTATGTGTATATATGTACATATTAAAAAATGTTGTTCATTTAAGTGGTTTCAAATGATTTATTTATTAGCATGAAAAAAACATGTTGGAACATATATTGAAAATAATGTCTTGGCAAAAAGGAATAATGCCTTGGTAAAAATAGAAAACGTACAGGAACATTGAATAAGGTAATACCATATGGTTAGGAAAGGTTATTCTCTAATCTTTTAACTCATACACTAGTTGAACCTCTTTCGTAGGAAAATAATCCAAATGGCTTATAAAATATATTGTTTATATGGATGGTATTAAGATATAAATTTGGCTACGATGAAAGTTAATTAAACTTTAATGTTGGAAGGAATGAGCAACATACTTTTTGTGACAAAGGGCAACACTTAGAAAGTCAACAAGATTAATTACTTTAATAATAGAAATAAAGTTCAATCTTATGAATCCTCAAAATGAATAAAAGAGATAAATTTCAATTTTGAAGTAAACATAATTATTTTTCTATTTTTGTTAAAGAATTGACAATACTTAATTTATCATGTCAGAATCAAAGAATAATAACAACTATTCATACAATCGATCTCATCTAGTTGTAACAAAACTTATGATTATTTTTCTTTCATGTATACGAGGTTACTATAAATTCATTTCTCACTTGTCATGTGACTTATGCATCAAATAGAGCCCACTAGATAAAATTTCTCTCAACATATTTCCACATCAGAAATTTTCTTTTAATTTTTATTTTATTTTGAATTTGCATTGAATAAATTTCAACCATAGATACGCACTAACAATATTTAAATAAAGATTATAATGTATTTAAACTTTTAATAAAAACTTAGTTGAATTTTTCAACCTACATTTGATTTCCTTCTATTCACCTATTGTTCGCATTAAAATACAAAAAAAAAAAAAAAAATCATTGTCTTTGGAATTTTTTCTTGTGAGCTTATCCTCAAACTTTCTTAAAAAAACTAAGTTGATTATTGTTGTGCTCACTTAATGTTTGGATTAAAATACACTAGAAACTTATTCTTGTAAGCTTATCCATGCACCTTAGAAAAAACAAGATTGATTCTTATTGGTTGGAAGATAAGAACAAAAACTTCTAATAAATTACATTTGGTATATTGATAATTTAATGGGAAAAGACATTAAATTTTATAAATGTAAGAGGATAATATAGTTGGGTGGCACATTTATACAAACATATGAAAAGAACGTTTATAGTCAATAAATGAAAACCAGGTAAATATTCAAAAGACTAAAATCACAATTGATTGGAGCAAAAAATTTAGCTCATCCTATATTTATTTTTTATCATCATACTCTTACTGAGCTTCTTGGGCATCAAATATAAAATTTCTTTATTTAAAATCAAAATAAAATAAATAATGTTGGTGTTGAGCCAACTGAAGTCAGGTCAGGGAAGCCCCCCACAAATAAGATTTTGTTAACTGCAATTTTAATTCAACTATTTTTGTTGCTAGCTAGTTCCTTGATTTTGGTACTTTGATTTCTCAAATAAAACAAAAATTCATTTGAAGGGAGTATTCATTAACAACATGAAATTCAAAATTACATATGCAACAACCCAACCCCAAGCTTAAGTAAATTTGTAATTTAATTAATTAAGAAAACAAAAAACTTTGAGTAAAAATTATGTTGGGGCTTATGATTATGTTGATGGAGATGATTAAGGAAGACCTCAAGTCCATTGTCTCTATATATAGTGTATATAGTAAATTCCTTACATATGAATCAGCTTTTTTGAGGGGGCGTGATAGGCCACATCAGTCAACAAGGCCCCGTAATCCAAATCCCAAATACTTGGGATAAGCTGGATGTGATCAACATGAAGTTTGGGTCGTGGGGAATGTTGGAAGTTTACATAGGAATGGGTCTTCAGGAGTTACGCATTTTACGTCATTTTCTTTCTGTTAGTGTTGTCTGTTATAGGCTATGTTATATGCTCTGTTTTACGTGTTTAAGTTCCGGTTATTAAGCTACTAGTTTCCCTTCATTTTTGGCATTATTGTAATTGGCTTTGCTTATTTAAAGCAGCCCAGAAATTATCAAGAAGCAGGAGAAAAATTATTCAACTATTGTGGTTCATTTCTCGCTCGAAGAGAAAGTCATTTACGTTAATATCTATCGCATTTGTTGGGACCTAACATTGGTATTAGAGCCTGGTTAAATTTTTTTTACTATGGAAACCAATAAAGAGCGAATTGAGCATCTGGAGGTTGGGCTCGATGAAATTCAAGATGAGCTACACCGGATGGAGCTTGGCATGGCTGACAGACTGTGACATGTGGAAGAAACTCTTAACCGTATCTTTAATGTACTCCTTGTAGACTAAGAGCCTCCAAACCATGGTGTCCAATATCGTGAAGCTCACAATGGCGGACAACTTGTTGTATCCTCCAAAACAGCGAAGCTGGAATTTCCTCGATTTTCAAGAGATGATCGGACAGAGTGGTTTCACCGTGTGAACCAATTTTTTGAGTTCCAGAACACTCTCGAAGCCCAAAAAGTTTCTTTGGCCTCTTACCACTTAGAAGGAGAGACCAACCAGTGGTGGCAGTGGATTTGTAGGACATTCCAGGAAGATGGACGCAGGCTCTCGTGGATGAATTTTGAGGATGAACTCTGGGCTCGTTTTGGGCCTTCGGAGTGCGAAGATTTTGATAAAGCCCTTTAATTAGGCAAAAGTAGCAAAACGGCTTAACAATTAGTAGTTTAGTTTGTTGAGTTTGTTGTAAGCCTCTCTGTTATCCTAATCCCTGCTATATATATAGCAGAGGTATTGTATTGCATTTTATTTAATTTTTTCAATAAAAACCCTCTCTCTTTCTCTCTATCTTCTTCTTTCTATCTTGGTATCAGAGCTTAGGGCTCACGCATCAATGGCCCCTATAAATCAGACTAATGGAGAGGGTGCTACGATCGGATCCTTCAGCTGAAGCTAGAAGAGGCAATCCGACGACCATAGACGAATCTTTGAGGATGATAATAAGCCCTTTGAGTCAGCTTATTACAATGCGTCTGGAGGATGATAATTTCTTGATGTGGTGGTATCAAATTGAAATTGCTGTACGGGGTTATGGTCTTGAAGGTTTCCTATTTGGAACAGAGCACCTTCCACCAAAGATGATGACTGATGGAACAGGGATTTTGGTTCCAAATCCCAAATTCAGAGATTACCAACGCCAAGATCATCTGTTGATTTCTTGGCTACTATCTTCAATCGGAAGTACATTCTTGCCTCAGGTTGTTGGGTGTTCTTCAGCTTTTGAGGTATGGAATACAATTTCCCATAATTTCAATTCTTAGTCTTCTGCAAAGGTTATGTTCTACAAGAGTCAAATGCAGATGTTAAAAAAGGATGGTCTGACTATGAGAGATTATCTTACAAAAATGAAGAATTATTGTGATCTTCTTGCTACTGCTGGTCACAAGATTTCAGACACAGATCATATACTTTCTATAATGCAAGGTCTTGGAGAAGAATACGAGTTTGTCATTGTTGTTATCTCCTCGAAGAAGTCTTCTCCTTCTCTTCAATATGTCACCTCGACTTTGATTGCCCATGAAGGAAGAATTGCACACAAAATCTCATTTACTGATCTTTCTGTGAATTACGCCTCTCAGTATTCTAATAGAGGTTCTTCTTCCTCTTGGAATTCTAATGGCTACTCTTCTAGTGGTTTTCAGAATAGGAATCAGTTTGGAGGAAATCAGATGACTAGAGGGTCTTTTGTTCCTAACAGAGGAAGAGGTCATGACAGAACTCAAGGAGGAATTAAGCCTCAGTGTCAACTATGCAATAAATTTGGTCACACCGTTCATCGTTGCTTCTATAGGTATGATCCAAATTTCCATGGGAATATGCCTGCTAATGGACCTACTCCTGGTGTTTTAGGAAGTGGTGCAAGGAATGGAGCATCTGGTTCAAATTCTAGTGCTGGAAATGTCAATCTCACTGAGTATGATGCTCAAGAAGATCAAGATTACTCAGAAATGGAAGCAATGGTTGCCACTCCTGAAGATCTTCAAAATTGTTGTTGGTTCCCAGACTCAAGAGCCACAAACCATGTTACTCATGATCTTGGCAACCTCAATTCTGGTACTGAGTATAATGGTAACTCAAAAATCCACATGGGGAATGGGACTGGACTTGAAATTTCACATATTGGTTTATCTGTTTTTCCTTCTTTTTCTAGTCCAAATAAAGTTCTTCTTCTTAAAAATATTCTTAGAGTTCCTGCAATTAAGAAAAATCTATTAAGTGTTTCTCAATTTTCTAGAGATAATAATGTCTATTTTGAGTTTCATCCAAAGGTTTGTTTTGTTAAAGACAGATCTAATCACTCTTTACTCTTGTAGGGCACTCTACATAAAGGACTCTATCAGTTCCACCTGTCAAAGAATCTTTTTGGAAAAGCATCTGGTCTGTCTTTATCAAATGGTCAGAATGAACTTACATGTTGTACTGCTTCTCTTATACATAATGTCAATTCTGATATTTTTGTAACAACCAGTTCTAGTTTTTCTGTTTTTGATCTGTGGCATAAAAGGCTTGGTCATCCGGCCTCAAAAATTGTGACACAGATTCTCAATGATAATAAAATTCCATTTTCTACCAAATCTGGTTCTTCAATTTGTTCAGCTTGTCAGCTCAGGAAAAGTCATAATTTGTCTTTTCCAATTTCTCAAATTGTGTATACTAAGCCTCTTCAGTTAGTTGTATCAGATTTATGGGGACAAGCTCCAATTAATTCTTCTTATGGGTTTAATTATTATGTTTCTTTTGCTGATGCATACTCTAGATACACCTGGGTTTATTTCTTGAAATCTAAGTCACAAACTAGAGAAGCTTTTTTACTTTTTAAAGCTCAAGTTGAACTCCAATTTTGTTGTAAACTCAAAACCTTTCAAACAGATTGGGGTGGTGAATTTAGAAGTTTGAAACCTATTTTGAACAACATGGTATAATACATAGGCTTTCATGTCCTTATACTTCAAAACAAAATGGCATTATTGAAAGAAAGCATAGACATATAGTGGAGTTAGGTTTGACTCTTCTTGCTCAAGCTTCTCTTCCACTTAAATATTGGCCTGATGCTTTTTCCACAGGCGTTTTTCTTATCAACAGGTTGCCTACTGAGGTCTTAAAGCAAAAGTGTCCCTATGAGTTTTTGTTTCATTCTAAACCCAATTATTCTCAGCTTAAGGTGTTTGGCTGCCTTTGTTTTCCTCACCTAAGACCTTACAATAAACATAAACTAGATTTTCGGTCCTCACCTTGTACTTTCCTTGGTTACAGTTCTAAACACAAAGGGTACAAATGCTTAAATCAGTAAGGAAGAATGTTTATTTCTAGAAGTGTTATCTTTGATGAAACCAAGTTTCCTTTTGCTGATAAACCTCAAAAACCTGTTCAAACTGTTTCACATTCCACAGTTGGTCTTCCTTGCATTCCTTTAGTTAAAAACCTAGAGCCAATAACTGTCAGTCATTCACTGTCACTTCCCACATTATCAGCCCAGTCAAGTCATCAACTTGATGAGAATCCTGGTTCAGACATTAGGTCTGTTCAACAGGATTTATCAAACACTGATTCTTCTTCAACTATGCCAATTCTCAATGAGTCAGCTTCCATATCTTCTTCTAGTCTATATGCTCTTCCTGGTACAATTCCTTTATCCACAAATTCAGGTGAACCAAATGGATCTATCAATACAAGACCAGTCACTTTACCACAACAGCCACATCATATGACTACAAGGTCCAAGAATGGTATTTTTAAACCAAAGGTCTATACTGTTGATCTTAATGATGAAGAACCTAATACTTTATAAGAAGCAATCTCTCATCCCAAATGGAAAGAAGCAATGAATGAAGAATTTAGAGCTTTGATGAAGAACAAGACCTGGTCTTTGGTTTCTCTTCCAAGTGACAGAACTTCTGTTGGGTGCAGATGGGTTTTTAAACTCAAAAGGAATCCTGATGGTTTTGTCTCTAGGTATAAAGCTCATCTAGTAGCAAAGGGCTACTCTCAAGTTCCTGGTTTTGATTTTTCTGAAACCTTCAGCCCAGTTGTGAAGCCTACTACAATTAGAGTTGTTCTTGCTATTGCTGTTTCTCAAAGTTGGTCTATAAGGCAGTTGGATGTCAATAATGCCTTTTTAAATGGTGCATTGCAAGAGGAAGTTTACATGGACCAACCTCCAGGTTTTGATGGTAGAACCAATCAAGACCAAAAGCTAGTGTGCAAACTACATAAGGCCTTGTATGGCTTGAAGCAGGCACCTCGGGCTTGGTTTGACAAACTCAAGATTTCTCTTCAACAGTTTGGTTTTCTTCCACTAAATCCGATCAGTCCTTGTTTGTAAGGTTTACCAACTATTCTTCTCTCTTTGTTCTTGTTTATGTCGATGACATTGTGGTGACAGGAAGTAGTAGTCAAGAGATTCAAGAGCTTATCTCAAAGTTAAGTGGTTTGTTTTCTCTTAAAGATCTTGGTGAGCTTAGCTATTTTTTGGGAATTGAGGTAAAGAAAACTACAGATGGTGAACTTCATCTCTCTAAAAAAAAAATACATTCAGGATTTGCTAAAGAAGACTAAAATGGATGGAGCTAAGTCGCTTCCCACTCCTATGCTTTCTGGTCTAAAACTTTCAGCTGAAACGGGTGATCCAATTGATAATGTTTTTGAGTATAGAAGTGTTGTTGGAGCTTTGCAGTACATAACTATCACTAGACCTGAGATTGCTTTTAGTGTTAACAAAGTTTGCCAATTTATGCAGAAGCCTTTAGACACTCATTGGAAGGCTGTCAAACGAATTTTAAGGTATCTCAATGGCACTACAGATCTTGGTATTGTGTTGAAACCATCAGAAACTATGAATTTAATGGCTTTTTGTGATGCTGACTGGGGGAGTGATGTTGATGATCGAAGGTCTACATCTGGGCATTGTGTTTTTCTTGGGAAAAACTTGGTTTCATAGAGCTAAAAAAAGCAGCACACTATTTCCAGATCTAGTACTGAAGCAAAATATAGAAGCTTGGCTAGCTTGACCTCAGAACTGTTATGGTTGCAGTCCCTCTTGTCTGAGCTCAAATCTAAGATGACTATGGTTCCTGTAATTTGGTGTGACAATATAAGCATTGTTTCCCTTTCAGCTAATCCAGTTTTGCATTCAAGAACTAAGCATATGGAGTTAGACCTTTATTTTGTCAGTGAGAAAGTAATGGAAAGAAAGCTGGTGGTCAATCATGTACCAGCTGAGGATCAAATCGCAGATGTGTTAACAAAGCCTTTATCTTTCAGGTTCTTTGACAAGCTGCGTGGGAAGCTTACTATTACTTCTCTTGATCTAAAGAATGGAGATTAAGCTTGGTGTGAGTTCAGTGGTTCCCAGAGGGTGGAAGGTTCAGTGGTTCCCGGAGGATTCATTTGAGGGAGCAAATCAGTGGTTCCTAGAGGGTGGAAGGTTCAGTGGTTCCCGGAGGATTCATTTGAGGGAGCAAATTAGGCAAAAGTAGCAAAACGGCTTAACAACTAGTAGTTTAGTTTGTTGAGTTTGTTGTAAGCCTCTCTGTTTTCCTAATCCCTGCTATATATATATAGCAGAGGTATTGTATTGCATTTTATTCAATTTTTTCAATAAAAACCCTATCTCTTTCTCTCTATCTTCTTCTTTCTATCTCATTTTGAGGGTTAGACAGACTGGTTCCTTGCGTGAATACCAAAGGGAATTTGAACGCTTGGGCAATCGAGTGAGTGGCTGGACACAAAAGGCTCTTGTGGGAACATTCATGAGCGGTTTACGAACAAATATTTCGGATGAGATTCGAATGTTTAAACCTCAAACAGTGAAAGATGCCATCAGCTTCGCGCGCATGAGAGATGACCAACTAGTGAGACAACGGAGATTCATAAGACCTCCACCTCCGGTGCGAGCTTCCTTAGCTCTTCCTCTAGTAAATCGTATGACACCGATAGCACCAGCTGTCCCTGCTAGACGTCTAAGTTGGAAAAAAATGCAGCGTAAGTGACTCTAGGGCCTATGTTTTAACTGTAACGAATGTTTTACCGCATGACATAAATGTCAGGAGCCCCAAATTCTCATGTTAGAGGGACACGATGGCAAAAACATCACCTGTGACGCCGTAACTGAAGAACCACTAGTAGAGGAGAACCATGAGGGGCCTATTAAACCAGAGATTACGTTGCATGCTTTAACAGGTTGGACATCACCCAAGACCATGCGAGTAGCTGCCAGGATTGGTGTCCACGACGTCATCACATTAATCGATAGTGGGTCAACTCACAATTTTATTAGTGAGCGTGTGGCCAACCTACTATGATTACCAATGATACCGACTGAAACCTTCACAATGCAGGTAGCTAACAGAGAAAATCTTAGATGCTATGGGAGGTTCAATGAGGTACCAGTAAACCTACAAGGCATAGATTTTTCATTAACTCTTTATTTTCTACCACTCATCGGATTGGATTTAGTCCTGGGAATTCATTGGCTCGGGCTACTTGGGTTCGTGGTTTGCAACTGGAAATGGTTAACCATGGAATTTTCTTGGGAAAACCAGACCAGACGTTTGATAGGGATTGATGGCCAAGATATTCAAGAGGCATCACTCAAAGAAATATCCAAGAGAGTACGCCCAGGCCATACCATCCTTGTTTTTTGCCTGCAGGTCGCTAAAAAGGACCCACAAGACCACATACACCCGAGCATGTAAGCAGTGCTACGAGAATTCTCTGATGTATTTATCGAGCCCTCAAGCTTAACACCTATCCGAGAAGTTGATCATAGCATTCCCTTGAAGGAAGGAACCGAGCCAGTTAATGTGCGATCGTACCAATATGCGCATTATAAAAAAGAGGAGATTGAGAAACAGGTCCAAGAAATGCTAAGCTTAGGACTTGTTCAACCTAGCACTAACCCTTTTTCATCACCGGTACCGTTGGTGAAGAAAAAAGATGGCAATTGACGCTTTTGCACAGATTATCGCGCACTCAACCCAACAACCATTAAAGACCGGTTCCCGATTCCCACCGTTAAAGACATATTGGATGAACTCTATAGTGCCTCGTATTTTACTAAGCTCGATTTAAGGGCTGGGTACCATCAGGTACAAGTAAATTCTCTTGATATCCCTAAAACTACTTTCCGAACGCATAATGGACATTACGAGTACTTGGTTATGTCGTTTGGTTTATGTAATGCACCATCTACATTTCAGGCCATTATGAATTCTATTTTCCACACTCATCTTAGAAAATTTATATTAGTTTTCTTCGATGATATATTAGTTTATAGTCCTTCATGGGACACACATGTAGTACATGTAAAGCAAACCTTGGAGATATTGAGGCAACACCAATTCTTTGTCAAGGCTAGTAAATGTGCCTTTAGGCAACAGAAACTGGAATATTTGGGGCATATTGTTACTAACCAAGGAGAAGAAGTGGACAAGAGTAAAATAGCAGTGATGGTGGCATGGCCATGGCCCACTAATATTTCAGCACTACGTGGGTTTTTAGGCTTGACGGGTTACTACCGGAAGTTCATCCAAAATTATGGTATTATAGCTCGGCTTCTTACCAACCTCCTCAAGAAGGTCAATTCGGGTGGAATGATGAAGCAGAGATGATTTTCCTTGCACTCAAACATGCCATGACAACCACCCCTACATTAGCAATGCTGAATTTCAATGACTCATTTACCATTGAGACGGACGCATCCGATGAAGGAATAGGAGCTGTCCTGTCACAACAAGGAAAATCGGTGGCATTCATGAGTCGAGCACTTAGAGTGACTAAGAAATCCTGGTGTAGACCCTCAATTTTTTCCCTCGACACTGGCATTTATCCTTTGGGTGTCACATCCACCCATCGTTTCCATATGGCACCACTAGGGCCCCTTTTGGGCTTAGTCGGTGTCCGAGCCTCGTGTGGGTTTGTCTGTGGTCCATTGTGGTGCATATGTGGTTCATTTTGGAGGGTCACCATGGTCATTTTCCTAGTCGTTCACATCACTCTATAGGAAGGAAGTGGGGTCATCTCGATGTTTTAGCTTAGTTGGAGTTTATAGGGGCATGTTAAGGTTCGGAGCACTTGGGCTTGTTTTGATCGGATCTCCCTCATCTAAACTTGGAATCAAGAACCGTTTCTTTTTATGGATTCCTTATTCTTCTAGGAACATTCTGTAAAATTTTCAAAATTTTTTGCAACCGGTCGGCTGGTTGGCAGCCGGTTTAGCTGGTTCATCGAGTCAGCCGGTGTAGAACACTAATTTTTGGTAATTTTTTTGATCGTATCTCCCTCTTCCGAACTTGGAATCATGCACCGTTTTTTTCATGGATTCCTTACTCTTCTAGGAACATTCTGTCAAATTTTCAAAATTTTTTGCCATCGGTTCAACCGATTGGCATCCGGTTTGGCCGGTTCAGCTGGTTCATTGAGTCAGTTGAGGTAAAACACTAATTCTAGTAATTTTGGGGCCCAAATCCTACATGGCTCAGGCCCATAAGCTCCAGATTGGTTTTGGGAAATGTTCTGGGTCCATTTTGGGCCTTGGTTTGGGTTCCTTGCAGCCCACCACGAATCCATATGGATTCTTGGTGGTGAAGCAAGCTGAAAATTGAAGGGAGTGAGCTGGCCTCGTAAGTTTAAGAGAAGTAATGAGGGGTGTGGTTCCCATGCTGATGAAGGGGATTTCGGTGCTGAAGGGGAAGGAACCTAGGAGGCTCAAATTCTGAGAGGGGTATGGGTATAAAAGGTGGGAAGAGAGGAGAGCAAAAGACCTTTTGGCATTTTTTAGAGAGGTGATATTTTGTTGGTGAGAAAAATAGAGGGTGAGGAGCATCTTCTGAGTTGAGAGCGTGGAGGAAAGCTATAGCATCTCGGTTTCTGGAAGTCATCATCAGTTTTGAGTTGAGATCGACCTGGGTTCTCGAGCTTGGATTCGGATTGGAGATAGACTGGTTAGAGGATCAGATCCACACAGCCAGTTAGAGCAGATACCAGATCATAGAGATATGGACCCTCAGTACACTACTGTTGACCAATTGGTGATTACTACTCAAAAAGTGCTATTTGATAGCTTGTAATTAATCCTTTTAAACACTTTTGAGTAGTAGTTATTGCCTTTTAACCCAATTAACATGTTAAGGACCCTTGCAATCAATTCTAATCAAATTGTGTTAAGTTTTGGTGTTTTGATAGCTTTTTGATCACCAAAGCAATATGAGATTGAGGAGAGTTATTTGGAATCCTTGGCAAAGAAATGGAAAGAGCAGAAGCATGAAGAACCAAAGCTTTGAAGTCCTTTGCCATAAGCAAATCCGGAATGCAAGGAGGGGAAACAAAAAGAAATTAGTCATGAAGCATTCTTGATGACAGTCATGTCAGCCGCTTTTGGAGCACTTCCCGAAGTCCAATTTATGCATACTATATGTCATTCTAAAGCTTAGGAAGTCAACAATTTAATGCTTCAAACGGTGCACAATTCGGAGTTGAAATGAAGGAGTTACAGCCATTGGAAGCCGATTACTCCAAGCTGAAGGAAGAATTTTGCACAGTGTTGTGAAATCACCCTTTTGTTGCGGAATGATTTCGCAGCCTTTTTGCACAGTGCTGTGAAATTCCTCTGAAGTTTCATGACGCGATGGAAGCCAAACACCGCAAGATGAAAGCCAACTTCGCAGCGCTACGGAATCAGCCTTTTGCTGCGAAGAAATTTCGCAACCCTTTTTGTACATCTGCGAAATCTCGCAGACCTCATTTTCACATGCGAAATGGTCCGTAGTGCTTCCCGATATTTGTAACCAACACTTGGAGATATTTTTCTTCAGATTTTTGTTGTCTAAATCCCCAAATTCTCCTTGTATCCCACCAATTATAGGATTCCTTAGCTTTTAAGTTAGGAAAAAGGCTAAAATATCCAGGTAATAGCTATTAATGTAATTTTGATATAAATAGAGCCCGAAGAGCCTGTTCTGAGGGTGATGAACCTTTTGTAAAAGTTTGAAAGAAAGTAAAATACAAAGCTTGAGCTCTGCCTTAACTTCTCACTTTGATTGTATTTTTCATTTACTAAGTTATGCACTCTCTGAGGAGGTATCCCCAGAGAATGAGTAACTAAACCTTTAGTTCCTTGGAGCTAAGGTTGTCGGGAAAGGTTCCAAGTGCAAGAATTGGTAGCTTTGTGGTTTCAGCTATGAATGAAGAGAAAGTGTGTCTCGTGAATGGTTTCTATATTTTTAGTTAACTTAAAACGCCTTGGAGTCACCTGGGCCAACACTTGGTAAGGCAAGTGATCTCTATCCATGGAGATGCACTAGTTTACCTCTTGCGAGCCTTTGGGAGGTGACTTGAAGGTAGGATTTTCTAGAATAGCCAACACTTGGTAAGCATTTGGACTCCAAGGAGACATCCATTAGTTATCTCTTGCGAGCTTTTGACGGGTAATCCAAGGTTAAAGATCACCTTGAATGGTAAAGGCTAAGTGAGAGGCTCGACCATTGCAAGTTGCATCAGTGAGAGAGATTTAGAGCCGAAATCCAATTAAGGGATGCATTTGTGCAGCACCTGTTATAGAATTGACTTTATGTTAATTCTCTAATACGAGGAAATGAACCAACTGACCGAAGCTATGTTTTTGCATGAGGAACCTCCTCAGTGAACCTAAATCTCCAAGGAATGTTTTTCTCTTAAGTAATTTCCATTACTTACTGTGCCGTTAGTCTAAATCTAAACCTTTTTCAACCAAAGTTTGTGTTTTATTTCTTAAGCTAACCTTGAAATGAAACATCACCAATTCACTTTGAATTGGTATCATTTTCAGTTTGAAAACCCTTCCCAGTGAACGATCTTAGAGCCACTATACTATAGTAGCTTTGTCTTTGCTACCCTAGTATATGGTGTAATAGGTTATAAATTTTGTTGATTTCTCCCTCCATCAAGGAGCACCAGCTGGACACGAATCAGCTGATACACCAATTGGGCATGAATCAAATGGCGCCACTGCCGGGGAAGGTGTCAAGTTTATAGTGATACTATTTCAGTGTACTTGTGATTTTCATCACAAGTTTGGTAACGTTTTTTTCGCTTTATGAATTCTCATTTTTTTGTTCCCTTCTGCTTACTCATAATCTTAATTTAGCTTTTAAATTCAGCTTAGTTTTATTTTATTTTTGTAGCCCTGTTTTCTTTTGTTGTCCTTTATTTTCATTTTAGTTACAGATAAATACTAGTTGTGTATGCCAAAGTGGATACGAGATAGTGGAGGAAGGCTTGTTAAAAGTGATACACCTCATAATAAGGAATTGGAATTGAGCTTGAATATCATGGAAGCTACACCTGAAGATCAGCATAGTCACCAAGGTCGTCAAGACAATCTCAATGAATTTAGATCAATGAGGGACCGCATGCATCCACCTCGTATGAGTGCACCGTCATGTATAGTGCCTCCTACAGAGCAGCTAGTGATCAGACCGTATATTGTTCCACTTCTACCAACTTTCCATGGGATGGAAAGTGAGAATCCCTACGCACATATCAAGGAATTTGAAGATGTTTGTAATACATTCCAAGAGGGAGGAGCTTCAATCGATTTGATGAGGCTTAAGTTATTTCCTTTTACTTTAAAGGATAAAGCCAAAATTTGGCTTAATTCTTTAAGGCCAAGGAGTATCCGTACTTGGACTGACTTACAAGCTGAATTCCTTAAGAAATTCTTTTCCACTCATAGAACAAATGGCTTGAAAAGGCAAATTTCAAACTTCTCAGCTAAAGAGAATGAGAAATTCTATAAGTGTTGGGAAAGATATATGGAAGCTATAAATGCTTGTCCTCACCATGGTTTTGATACGTGGCTATTGGTGAGCTATTTTTATGATGGGATGTCGTCCTCAATGAAGCAACTCCTGGAGACAATGTGTGGAGGAGATTTCATGAGCAAAAATCCTGAGGAAGCTATGGATTTCTTGAATTATGTAGCTGAAGTTTCACGGGGATGGGATGAACCAATCAAAGGAGAAGTGGGAAAGATGAAGTCTCAACTTAGTGCTTTCAATGCTAAGGCTGGGATGTATACCTTGAAAGAAGATGATGATATAAAAGCAAAGTTTGCAGCTGTGACAAGAAGATTGGAGGAGCTGGAATTGAAAAAGATGCATGAAGTGCAAGCTGTTGCTGAAGCACCAGTGCAAGTGAAGCTTTGTCCTAATTGTCAATCCTATGAACACTTGGTGGAGGAATGCCCTACAATTTCAGCTGAAATGGAAAGGTTTGGAGATCAAGCAAATGTTGTTGGACAATTCAAGCCCAATAACAATGCACCCTATGGAAATACTTACAACTCAAGTTGGAGGAATCATCCAAATTTTTCATGGAAGCCTAGAGCACCTCAGTACCAACAGCCAGATCAACCATCTCAACAATCTTCAAGTCTTGAACAAGCAATATTGAATCTCAACAAGGTAGTGGGAGATTTTGTTGGAGACCAAAAAGCCATCAATGCTCAACTTAATCAAAGAATTGACAGAGTAGAGAGTATTCTGAACAAAAGGATGGATGGAATGCAAAATGATATAACCCAAAAGATAGATAATCTCCAATACTCAATATCAAGATTCACAAATTTGAACACAGTGCAAGAAAAGGGAAGATTTCCTTTTCAACCTTACCAAAACCCCAAGGGTGTCCATGAAGTGGAAAGCCATGAGGAAGAATCATCACAGATGAAAGATGTCAAAGCCTTAATCACTCTAAGGAGTGGTAAAAAAATTGAGCAGCCACCACCTAAGCCACCTGTTGAAGAAGAAGAAGAGACAATGAAAGGGGAGGAAATGGAAGACCAAAAAAGAGAGATCAGTGAAAAGAAAGAGGACTATGATTCAACAATGAATGCAAATTCAGTGAAGGAACTTCTGAAGGAAGAAATGCTGAAGAAATCAACTTTTCCGCCTTTTCCTCAACCATTGCATGGGAAAAAGGGGATTAGAAATGCATCTAAAAATTTTAAAGTATTGAGACAAGTTAAAGTCAATATCCCACTGTTGGATATGATTAAACAAGTTCCAACATATGCAAAATTCCTAAAGGACTTGTGTACTATCAAAAGAGGGTTGACTGTAAATAAGAAAGCCTTCTTGACTGAGCAAGTAAGTGCAATCTTACAATGTAAGTTTCCTTTGAAGTACAAAGATCCGGGAAGTCCTACCATTTCAGTCATGATTGGAGGAAAGGTAGTAGAGAAAGCTTTATTAGACTTGGGAGCAAGTGTTAATTTGCTTCCATATACTGTCTACAAGCAATTGGGACTTGGTGAGTTGAAGCCAACAACAATCACTCTATCTCTAGCAGATAGATCAGTAAAAATTCCCAGAGGAGTAATTGAGGATGTCTTGGTTCAAGTTGATAATATCTACTATCCGGTGGATTTTATTGTTCTTGATACGGATCCTATTGTAAAGGAAGCTAATTTAGTTCCTATCATCCTTGGAAGGTCATTCCTTGCTACCTCAAATGCAATCATCAACTATAGGAATGGGCTCATACAACTCACTTTTGGCAACATGACACTTGATCTCAACATTTTTTATATGTCTAAAAAGCAAATCACTCCGGAAGAAGAAGAGGGTCCAGAGGAGGTGTGCATTATTGACACTCTAGTAGAGGAGCATTGTAATCAGAATATGCAAGACAAGCTGAATGAAAGTTTTGCGGATTGTGAGGAAGGTTTGTCTGAACCCCCTAATGTGCTTGCTACTCTACAGAGTTGGAGGAGGATAGAAGAAATTCTACCTTTGTTCAATAAAGAAGAAGGAGCAGATGCTGAAAAAAGGGTCCCAAAACTCAATTTGAAGCCTCTACCCGTGGAGCTAAAATATACATACCTTGAAGAAAATAATCAATGTCCTATTGTAATATCTTCATCTCTGACCAGCCATCAAGAGAAGTGTTTACTAGAAGTTCTCAAGAAGTGTAAGAAAGCAATAGGATGGCAAATATCTGATTTGAAAGGCATTAGTCCTTTAGTTTGCACGCATCATATATATATGGAGGAGGAAGCTAAGCCAATTCGTCAACTTCAAAGAAGATTGAATCCTCATTTACAAGAGGTTGTGCGAGCTGAGGTGTTGAAGCTACTTCAAGCAGGTATTATTTACCCTATATCTGATAGCTCTTGGGTGAGTCCTACTCAAGTGGCACCAAAGAAGACAGGGATTACTGTGGTTCAGAATGAATAAGGAGAAGAAATCACTACGCGCCTCACTTTAGGGTGGAGGGTGTGTATTGATTATAGAAAGTTGAATGCAGTAACCAGGAAAGACCATTTTCCATTGCCATTTATCGATCAAGTGTTGGAGAGAGTCTCTGGCCATCCGTTCTACTGTTTTTTGGACGGGTATTCAGGGTATTTTCAAATTGAAATTGCGGTGGAAGATCAGGAAAAGACCACTTTTACATGTCCATTTGGAACATATGCTTACAGAAGAATACCTTTTGGTTTATGCAATGCACCTGCAACATTCCAAAGATGTATGTTGAGTATCTTCAGTGATATGGTGGAGCGAATTATGGAGGTTTTCATGGATGACATCACCGTATATGGAGGTACATTTGAGGAATGCTTAGTCAATTTGGAAGCGGTTCTTTACAGATGCATTGAAAAAGACTTGGTGCTCAATTGGGAGAAATGTCATTTTATGGTACGTCAAGGAATTGTCCTTGGCCATATCATCTCCAAAAAAGGAATTGAAGTTGATAAAGCAAAGGTGGAGCTTATTATCAAATTGCCATCCCCAACAACTGTAAAAGAAGTAAGGCAGTTCCTTGGCCATGCAGGCTTCTATAGGAGGTTCATCAAAGATTTTTCAAAGCTTTCAAAACCTCTTTGTGAGCTGTTAGCTAAGGATGCTAAGTTTGTATGAGATGAAAGATGTCAAAATAGCTTTGACCAACTGAAGAAATTTTTAACAACAACTCCAATAGTGAGAGCCCCTAACTGGCAACTACCTTTTGAACTAATGTGTGATGCCAGTGACTTTGCTATAGGAGCTGTGCTTGGTCAAAGAGAAGATGGGAAGTCCTATGTGATCTACTATGCAAGCAAAACATTGAACGAAGCTCAAAGGAACTACACAACTACAGAGAAAGAATTGTTAGCTGTGGTATTTGCCTTGGACAAATTTCGTGCTTTTGGTAGGGTCTTTCATCATTGTTTTCACTGACCATTCAGCCTTGAAGTATTTATTGACAAAGCAAGATGCAAAAGCAAGGTTGATAAGATGGATTCTTTTGTTACAGGAATTCGATCTCCAAATCAGATATAAGAAATGAGTGGAGAATGTGGTAGCTGACCACCTCTCAAGGTTAGCTATAGCACATAATTCTCATGCCTCGCCTATTAATGATGACTTTCCTGAGGAATCACTTATGTTTCTAGTAAAAACTCCTTGGTATGCTCATATTGCTAATTATCTAGTTACTGGTGAAATTCCAAGAGAGTGGAATGCACAGGACATGAAACACTTCTTTGCAAAAATTCATGCTTATTATTGGGAAGAGCCTTTCCTTTTTAATATTGTGCAGATTCAGATCAATAAGGAAGTGTGTGCCTGAAGAAGAGCAACAAGGGATTCTAAACCATTGTCATGAAAATGCATGTGGAGGCCACTTTGCCTCTCAGAAAACAGCTATGAAGGGTTGCAATCAGGGTTTACTTGGCCTTCTCTTTTCAAAGATGCCCACATCATGTGTAGAAGTTGTGATAGATGCCAAAGCTTGGAAAGCTGATAAAAAGAAATCAAATGCCTATGAACCCCATACTAATAGTTGAGCTATTTGATGTATGGGGCATTGACTTTATGGACCTTTCCAATGTCTTTTAATAATTCTTACATCTTGGTGGGGGTGGATTATGTTTCTAAATGGGTTGAGGCAGTCCCCTGTAAACAAAATGATCATAGAGTGGTTCTCAGTTTCTGAAAGAGAACATTTTTTCAAGATTTGGGGTGCCCAAAGCTATAATCAGTGATGGAGGTTCTCATTTTTGCAACAAGCCTTTTGAAAGTTTATTAGCCAAGTATGGAGTGAAGCATAAGGTAGCTACGCCTTATCATCCACAAACTTTCGGGTAGGTCGAGCTAGCAAACAGGGAGATAAAGAGCATATTGATGAAAGTGGTGAGTTCAAGCAGAAAATATTGGTCTATTAAGCTTCATGATTCATTATGGGCATATAGAACAGCTTATAAGACTATTCTTGCATGTCCCCCTATTGTCTTGTCTATGGCAAAGCGTGTCATCTCCCTGTGGAAGTTGAATACAAAGCTTGGTGGGCAATCAAAAAGCTGAGTATGGACTTGATCAGGGCTGGGGCAAAGAGGTGCTTAGACCTTAATGAGATGGAGGAATTGAGAAATGATGCTTACATCAATTCCAAAGTTGCAAAATAGAGGATGAAGAAGTGGCATGATCAACTAATTTCCAACAAGGAATTTCGCAAAGGACAAAGAGTTCTACTCTATGACACAAGACTCCATATCTTCCCTAGAAAGCTCAAGTCAAGATGGATAGGTCCTTTCATTATTCATCAAGTACATATCAATGGGGTAGTGGAATTGTTGGATTCCAATGGCAAGGACACCTTTAGAGTCAATGGATATCGTCTCAAGCCATTCATGGAGCCATTCAAACCAGAAAATGAGGAAATCAACCTCCTTGAGCCACACAAAGCTTAAGCAAATAAGGGTTTGATGGACTTGGTTTCACCAAAGTCCAAAATTTTTGTAAATTTTGTAAATTTTAAAGTTTTATCCATACTTTTGATCTTAATTTTTGATCTTAAATTGTGTATTTATATATAATTTTATCTTTTTGAATGATCTAAGGTGGGAGAAAATGTAAAGAAATTGAAAGGAAGAAATCGGAGAGAAATTGGAGTGAAAACAGAGCAAAAACAGAGCAGAAAAAGAGCTCTGCGAGATCTCGCAGCCAAAGAGGAATTCTCTGCGAAAACAGCCATTTGTTGCGAAATCATTTCGCAACACAAATGAATCCTCTGCGAAAATTTTCGCAGCTGCGAAGGCGATTTTGGCACACGAGTGCCACTCCGCAGCACAGGAGCCCCCATTTCGCAGCAATAACTCCATTCCGCGGGGTGTTTCGTAGCTGTGAAACCGATTTTTGGCACACGAGTGCCATTCCGCGGTACAGTGACTCCAATTTCGCAGCTGCGAAGTGAGTTGCGAAAGTGGTTTTCTCTTGCGAAACCCCCATTTTTGCTGCGGAATCGGCCTTCTTCTACGAAACCTAAGATGACCTTTAATATTCCGTTATTTTTTATAAATACCGGTCATTTGAGCTGCGAAGAGTTTCATAAAGGAGAAGAGTCATAGTAACCGTCTGTTCACCTCCTCTCCAAAGCCCGACGACGCGCGCACCTCCGGTCATCCCTTCCGGTCATCATTTCCGGCCAAATTTCGTCAAATCGAAATGGCGCGAACCAGAGGAGCCAAATCTTCCTCTCCTTCCGCCCGAAAGTGAACGCCACGCGAGACACTTGTTCAAGCTTCTACTTCTGAGTCTCCGCGGCCAGAAGCCCGCACCACAAAACGTCCGGCCAAGCTCGCAGTACAGCAACCTCTGGCGAGACGTTATCTCACCAGGTCAGGGGGCCGTCCCCTGCAAAAAAGAGCTAGAGTCAAAAGCTCAGAGCCCATCGACTTGACAGGGCAGTCCCCTGTTCCATCTCCAGAGCCCTCTCCGGTGCCATCTCCGGCACCGCCGGCAAAACCTCAGGAACACCAGCCGCCACTTTATGAGCCCCAAATTTCGTCTGGGACAGCTCCTGAAGTGCTAATCAGGCGTCCGATGCTCACTCAACCACCAATTGAAGGCAATTTGGGCTGCCGAGCTCGACCATTTCACTCTGAGCTGTGCTTTGACACAGCCACCTTCCAATTGCGGCCGGAGCTTGCAGGTTCATTCCAATTGCTGCGCAAATATCGCATGGAGCAGCTGCTGACCCCACGAGATTTCTTCTATCCCAGAGTAGCCATGGATTTTTATCAATCCATGACTACTCAGCAGGTCAGAGATCCTACTTTAATCCATTTTACTATTGATGGACGGCATGGCATTCTAGGAGCTCCCCATATAGCAGAGGCCCTGCATATACCATACGAGCCAAGCCATTTTGAGGATTTTCGAGCATGGGCTAGTCCTTCTCAGCTGGAAATGGTGCATATCTTGTCCAAAGGAGCCTCTACAAATCCATATCTATTGAGGGGGGAACTTCCTCCAAGGATGTTTCTCATTGATGCACTCTTACGTCATAATATTTATCCACTGCAGCACTGGACTCAGAGGAGAGGAGTTCTTTTGGAGGCCCAGTTCAGGATTTCTGAGGGATACTTTTTTGGCCCTCACCACCTGATTATGGCTACCCTTCTCTACTTTGAAGAGAAGGTGCATAAGAAGAAGCTGCCGCGAGCTGATGCCATTCCACTTCTTTTTCCACGGCTGTTGTGTCAGATTCTTGAGCATCTGGGGTATCCATCAGATCCTCAGCTGGAGCGCAAACGTATATGTCGAGAGGTGTTTACTTTCGACAAGTGGACCAACATGACAGCATATAGAATGGAGCAGCCAGAGCTTCCACAGCCAGCTCAGATACCAGCTGCAAGGAGAGCATTTTCACGTCATGTACCTGAGGGTATACCCATTGCTTCTCCTACCATAGCTAGAGCCCCTCCAGTTACTCCAGCCTCATCACAGCCCTCTACTTCAACTGAGCCAAGGATGACCATTCCCATTTCTGAGTATAAAGATTTATGCCATGCACTGCAGACCTTGACCGCATCTCAGAGCAGCCTTGCTCAGGAGATGGCAGCTATGCGAGCTCGCCAGGAGCAGATGTTGACCACCCAGGCTCAGCACACTGCCATCTTGAGGCAACTCCAGCATCACCTCGATCTCCCATTAGTTGCTGAGCATCTCACTCCCACCACTGCAGTGCCACACTCACAGGCCATAGAGCCTCAGGCCCCTCCCGAGTCAGCCACTGAAGAGGCAGAGCCATCTGCCTAAGCCATCAGCTCCAGCATCATCTTCCTATCTGATCATATATATATATATATATATATCTATTATATATTTCTTTATGTATTTCGTTTTCGTTAGTCTCATATGAAATCCCCACATTTTGATATCATATATGGGGATTACTTGGATTACTTGTATTACTTTCTTTCTGATTGTACTCAAATGATTAAAGTAATACAAATCTAGTTTTTGTTAACTCTTAGCATTAATTTATTCTTATTTCCTTTGCTCACACCTTTTATTCTTTTTGAAACATGTGGTTTCTCCAATCAGTATTCGAAATTAATATCACTTAGGATGCACCACTTCCTCCCTATAATTTCAATCACCCATATCACATTGAGGACAATGCTCAACTCGGTTGGGGGGGAGAAATGAGGAAGGAAGTATGCTAAGTTAAAGGAAGTATGCTAAGTTATTTTGATAATTCAGCCTTGCCTAGTAAATTAGTTGTAGTTGTTAGTTGTTTTTTACTCTAACCTCCATGGTTTATGAGGAAAAATTTTCAAATTAAAATAGGAGAAACTGAACTTTTGCTTTTCATCTAACTTAGAGTTTGGATTATGCTTGCTAAAGTGGTTCAATTGTTGAAACTTCTATTGAAATCAAGTTTAGTCCTTCCACTTTAAGCTATTCACACACTGTGCACAATAGATTCTGATTATAAGATGAAAAACTATTTCCCTCTTGACTTAGGAAAATTTTGGGACTTGGCATCTTTGACCTCATTTAATAATGTTGAGACACCTTATGAAAGGCCAATGAGCCTTTGAAAAAAAAAAGAGAAAAAAAGAAAAATGTTTGCTTGCCTTGAAACCCGAGCAAGGTCTGAGGGGTATATGGTGAAAATCTTTAAAACCTGGTGCCCTAAGCCTTAATTGGTTGGGAGTCACCGACCTCAATGCTTGTTACAAGGGTGGATAGGTGGAGTTTAACATACTATAGGTGCTTGGGTATTAAAATTCATTCTCAAAAGTCCGGGGTAAAATCCGAGGAGTTAGTGGTTGAAAGATCCTTAAAGCTTGATGCCCTAAACCTTAATTGGTTGGGAGTCATCGATGGACCCCGTTACATGGACAAAATAGAAAGAATGCCCCTTAAGCCTTGTACCTTCTGAAAAAAAAAAAAAAAATGTGTTCTCTGCCTATTGAATTTGGTCAGTTTGCTAAGTATTGAAAAGAGATAGGTTGGGGGGAGAGATTAGTTTAGCATACTATATTCGGAATCTATCATCTTACACTTAGATTTTTGTGGAAGAATAAAGTTTGGTTCTTTGGAAGTGAAAATGATTTTAAAACTTCAATTTGCATAATGCATTCCCTTGATCAATGGTATTTAGCAAAGTTTTTGATAGCTTCTATTGAAGTTTGAGTTTAATTTTTTTAATGTTCCATGTGAGAGTTTGCTCAGTCATGTCACTTAAACAATTTTTTGAAGTGATTAGCATGATGTTGTAAATTATAGTATTGTTTATTTTTATTTTTCTCTCCTTCATTGCTAAGGGACTAGCAATATGTCAGTTGGGGGGAGTGATTACTACTTAAAAAGTGCTATTTGATAGCTTGTAATTAATCATTTTAAACACTTTTGAGTAGTAGTTATTGCCTTTTAACCCAATTAACATGTTAAGGACCCTTGTAATCAATTCTAATCAAATTGTGTTAAGTTTTGGTGTTTTGATAGCTTTTTGATCACCAAAGCAATATGAGATTGAGGAGAGTTATTTGGAATCCTTGGCAAAGCAATGGAAAGAGTAGAAGCATGAAGAACCAAAGCTTTGAAGTCCTTTGCCATAAGCAAATCCGGAATGCAAGGAGGGGAAACAAAGAGAAATCAGTCATGAAGTATTCTTGATGACTGTCATGTCAGCCGCTTTTGGAGCACTTCTCGAAGTCCAATTTATGCATGCTATATGTCATTTTAAAGCTTAGGAAGTCAACAATTCAATGCTTCAAACGGTGCGTAATTCGGAGTTAAAATGAAGGAGTTACAGCAATTGGAAGCCGATCACTCCAAGCTGAAGGAAGAATTTTGCACAGTGTTGCGAAATCACCCTTTTGTTGCGGAATGATTTCGCAGCCTTTTTGCACAGTGCTGTGGAATTCCTCTGAAGTTTCACGACGCGATGGAAGCCAAACACCACAAGATGAAAGCCAACTTCCCAGCGCTGCGGAATCAGCCTTTTGCTGCGAAGAAATTTCGCAGCCCTTTTTGTACATCTGCGAAATCTCGCAGACCTCATTTTCACCTGCGAAATGGTCCTTAGTGCTTCCCGATATTTGTAACCGACACTTGGAGATATTTTTCTTCAGATTTTTGTTGTCTAATCCCCAAATTCTCCTTGTATCCCACCAATTATAGGATTCCTTAGCTTTAAGTTAGGAAAAAGGCTAAAATATCCAGGTAATAGCTATTAATGTAATTTTGATATAAATAGAGCCCGAAGAGCCTGTTCTGAGGGTGATGAAACTTTTGTAAAAGTTTGAAAGAAAGTAAAATACAAAGCTTGAGCTCTGCCTTACCTTCTCACTTTGATTGTATTTTTCATTTACTAAGTTATGCACTCTCTGAGGAGGTATCCCTAGAGAATGAGTAACTAAACCTTTAGTTCCTTGGAGCTAAGGTTGTCGGGAAAGGTTCCAAGTGCAAGAATTGGTAGCTTTGTGGTTTCAGCTATGAATGAAGAAAAAGTGTGTCCCGTGAATGGTTTTTATATTTTTAGTTAACTTAAAACGCCTTGGAGTCACCTGGGCCAACACTTGGTAAGGCAAGTGATCTCTATCCATGGAGATGCACTAGTTTACCTCTTGCGAGCCTTTGGGAGGTGACTTGAAGGTAGGATTTTCTAGAATAGCCAACACTTGGTAAGCTTTTGGACTCCAAGGAGACATCCATTAGTTATCTCTTGCGAGCTTTTGACGGGTAATCCAAGGTTAAAGATCACCTTGAATGGTAAAGGCTAAGTAAGAGGCTCGAACCATTGCAAGTTGCATCAGTGAGAGAGATTTAGAGCTGAAATCCAATTAAGGGATGCATTTGTGCAGCACCTGTTATAGAATTAACTTTATGTTAATTCTCTAATACGAGGAAATGAACCAACTGACCGGAACTATGTTTTTGCATGAGGAACCTCCCCAGTGAACCTAAATCTCCAAGGAATGTTTTTCTCTTAAGTAATTTCCATTAATTACTGTGCCGTTAGTCCAAATTTAAACCTTTTTCAACCAAAGTTTGTGTTTTATTTCTTAAGCTAACCTTGAAATGAAACATCACCAATTCACTTTGAATTGATATCATTTTCAGTTTGAAAACCCTTCCCAGTGAACGATCTTAGAGCCGCTATACTATAGTAGCTTTGTCTTTGCTACCCTAGTATATGGTGTAATAGGTTATAAATTTTGTTGATTTCTCCCTCCATCAAGGAGCACTAGCTGGACATGAATCAGCTGATACACCAATTAGGCATGAATCAGTTGGTTGAGATTACCGATACCATGGCGTCACTCAGGGACGCTATCTTAGGATTAGGTCAAAGGATTGATGGGCACCAGGCCCAGCCATTACCGATTCCAGGAAGCACCCCGCATGACTCTACCACACCACCACCACCACCACCTGGGCCATCTAGACCTACTATACAGCAGGACTACATAGTTCCACCACCACCACCACCACCAGTTCAGTCAGCTCCCCAGGCTGGAGCATTTATGTTGCACGGCCGGACTGAGACTACGCCGCATTATGTTGTGGCACCTACACAGATTGTTGATGACACCCAGGCTCATATTGACAGGATTGAGCAGAGGATGAGATCACTACATGTTTCTGATGGGATGATGAGTTGGGATGGGTATGACGATCTGCCAGTAGCAGCTTTGCCTATTGAGTTCCGCATGCCAGACATTGAGAGATACACGGGGATAGGGTGCCCCCGTATTCACTTGCAGTTATATAGCACTGTTATGCACGGGCATAGACTAGATGAGGCACAGATGATTATGTTATTCCCTTTGTCACTGAGTGGTGCTACTTAACGTTGGTTTGCCTCATTGGACCCTTTGAGACGTAGGACATGGGCTGATTTGGGACAAGAGTTTATCAGAGAGTTTATTAGACAGTATTCTTTCAATATTGTAGTGGATGTATCCGGAGGGAGTTAGAGGCCATTAGACAGGGGCCGGATGAGTCAGTCACTTCATTCATTTCTCGTTGGAGAGAGAAAATAACACAGATTATTGATACACCTTCAAACGGGATCAAATCAGTATGATTATGCGTAGCCTTCAGCCCCGCTTTGCTAGGCATCTCATGGGTTTCCCTCAGACAGACTTTGGCTCGTTAGTGCAGGCCCTCTATGGTATTGAGGAGGGTATATCTAGAGGTTTATGGGCAGATTCTTCCCATTCGGACTCAAAGGGGAAGAAGCCAGGATCAGGACCTAGGCCCTCAGATGTTGGTACTATTGGCATGACAAGACACAGGTCCGCACATCGTCCTTCGTTTCAGAGTTAGTTTTTAGGCACTCCTTATGAAATGATACAACATGATCGGTACAGACCAGTTGCTCCCATTAGGCCGGTAGGAACTACTTATCTGCACCCACCCCCACAGCCGGTATATGCTACACAGGCACCCCAGAGGCCGCTTATGCAGTACCATCATCAGTATAGAGCACCGCCCCCACTGAGGTCGGTTAGACAGTTCACACAGCTTGGGATGCCACTGAGCCGAGCTTTTCAAAGATTGGTTGAGGAGGACTAATTGCCCCACTACCGCCTAGACCACCATTACAGCCTACCCCCCCCCCAGGATTCAGGACAGATCTTCACTGTGCCTACCATCAGAGAGCAGGCCATGATACAGACAGCTGTTCAGCACTAAGACATGCCATTCAGGATTTGATTGATCAGGGCTTGGTTGATTTGGGGCGCCCGGGTGTAGCCATAGACCCGCTACCTACTCATGACACTAGAGCAGTATCTCCACTCCCAGGAGGGGTACATTTGATTGAGTTTGCAGAGGATGAGATATTTATGATGGGTTGGGATGGAGAGGCTCCTCAGCCGATCAGTCTATATGAGGAGTCAGATTTTGTTGGATATATACCTAGACAGCAGATCCCCAGGCCATTCAGTTTGACCCCGGACGAGATTTATGGGTCGCCTCCAGTATCACCGGTATACTTACAGCATGTGCCATCTATGACACCCTTTATTCTGTTCCCAGAGGAATATAGGCCCCCTCACAGAGATGTTCAGATAGTTACACGGAGTGGAAGGATAGCACAACCTCCACCTGTTAACAGGCCATTTGCTGGTATAGTTGCCAGAGAGGAGGTTCAGAGGGAAGATGATGAGATATTACGCCAGCTGTGCACTACTCAAGCTCGCATATCTATTTGGAGCCTTTTGGCCTCATCTAGTACACACAGAGATGCATTGGTCAGAGCCCTTGGCCAGATTAGGGTTGACACTACTACTATCCTAGAGGGGCTTATTCACATGTTGACAGCTGATAGAGCTACATGCATAGTGTTTTCTGATGATGACTTGCCACCAGAGGAATCAAATCATGTTCGACCCTTATTCATTGATGTTGTTTGTTTAGGCCGTCGGGTGCTGTCTGTTCTGTTGGACAATGGTTCTGCCCTGAACGTTTGTCCATTGGTTACTGCTATTGCACTTGGGTTTTCGCCAGCCGATTTTAGGGCTTCTACACAGACTATTAGAGCTTATAATGGGACTCAAAGGACAGTTATGGTACACTCAGTACACATGTCATGATTGGGCCAGTTAGTTACTCCATAGTATTTCAGGTTTTAAGGATTCAGTCATCCTTTAACCTGCTTCTTGGTCGCCCATGGATTCATGAGGCTGGTGCTATACCATCTTCCTTTCATCAGAAGGTGAAGTTCATACACGAGGGGCGCATTATCACGATACAGTCTGATAGAGATATTATCACTTCGTTTGAGCCAGTGTTATATATCGGTCATAGTGAGAATGACTTACATTTGACCGGGTTTACGTTCGATGAGGTTCAAGTTGTCAACTTAGAGGATGGCAGCAGAGATATGGTACCTATGTCATTCGACCAGCACAGCAGCACTTTGGTGCTCAGCATGATGAGAGGCATGTCTTATTTGCCTAGCATGGGATTGGGTCGCCGCCAGTAGGGGCCCCACGAGTTTACTTTCGCAGTTGATCACAACACACCCTATGGATTGGGTTACATCCCCACAGAGGCTGATGCACGTTATATGGCACGACTGCGCAGGGATAGAGTGAGAGCTAGCATGACTGGCATTCCATTTGATTATCCTCTTCGCCCATACACCTTCCAGTTGGCTGACTACTTCATCAGGGGTTCAGAGCATACACCCCGCACAGAGGGGATTGTTCGTATTCTAGAGACAGTTGAGATTCAGGACATCCAGCAAGCCCTAGGTCAGATGCATTTGGACACCGGGACTACTGAGACGCCTGGTGCTATGATATTGCGCCCCCATCACCAGACCGAGCTAGTGTGTTCTCTATGTGTTTCCCCGATGAGGTCCCTGACAATGACCTACCTATGGATTTGGGAGATGGCACTGACAAGATGGACATGATCGGCATAGGCCGTATCTTTGATGCAGCCTCACGCGGGCCCTATACTGCTTTCGATATGTTTGGAGTTTCTGTACTCGAAACTAATGGGGATGACTCTATTCCTGATGCCTACATTGATGATATGGATTTTATAGGCATTGGTCGTATCCTTGATGCAGCCCCATGCGGACCCCATTCTGCTTTTGACATATCTGGAGTTTTCGTACTTGATGATGAGTCAGTCCTTGATGTCGTTACTTCTGATTTTACTTCTATTGAGGGAGCGTCCGACTCTGTGGACCCACCTCTTTCTTCTGACACTATGTCCGGGTTTGTCACCTGCTTTGATGATATTTCTGATGGTAATAATGATATAAGTATTTTCAAGTACTTGACTGTGTCACAGCATTTTCCTTTGATTGCACCACCAGCACCCACGATACATATATATGATGTTGATGATGTGGGAGATACAGATGACCCACTGGGTAGTCAGTCAGAGTGTGATTCTGACACAGAGAACGAGAAAGTCACACCCATTTCTGGTAGCACAGAGTTGATAGATTTTGGGGCACCAGATCAGCCCAGGGAGATTAGGATTGGCTCTTCCCTATCTCTTGATGAGAGGAGTAGGTTGATTGACTTGCTCAGGTCATACTAGATGTATTTGCATGGTCATATGAGGACATGCTGGGCCTTGACCCCTCCATAGTGCAGCATCACCTGCCCATTTTACCACATGCTAGGCCCGTTAAGCAGAAATTGAGAAGACTACACCCTCGATGGAGTCTGCAGGTTAAGGAAGAAATTCGGAAGCAACTCAGTGTTGGCTTCTTATCAGTGGTTGAGTATCCTGAGTGGCTGGCTAATGTCGTCCTTGTTCCCAAAAAGGACGGCAAGGTTAGGGTTTATGTTGACTTTCGAGATCTTAATAAGGCCAACCCTAAGGATGATTTTCCCCTCCCACACATTGATATGCTGGTTGATAGCACTGCAGGGCATCCGATGTTGTCCTTCATGGATGGCTTTTCTGGGTATAATCAGATTCTGATGGCTCCAGAGGATATGGAAAAGACTTCTTTCATTACTGAGTGGGGTACTTACTGCTACCGGGTTATGCCATTTGGGTTGAAGAATGCAGGAGCCACTTATCAGAGAGCTGTTACTACTCTGTTCCATGATATGATGCACACAGATGTCGAGGTATATGTGGATGACATGATAGTGAAGTCTCGAGACAGGACAGATCACTTAGCAGCCTTACAAAGGTTCTTTGAGATGATCAAACAGTTCAGGTTGAGATTGAATCCCAAGAAGTGCACCTTTGGGGTGGCTTTTGGAAAATTGCTGGGACACATTGTTAGTGAGCGAGGTATAGAGATTGATCCAGAGAAAATCAGAGCCATAATTGACATGCCTGCCCCGAGGACTGAGAAAGAGATCAGGGGATTCCTAGGTAGATTGCAGTACATCAGTCGTTTCATTGCTAGACTAACAGACATTTGTGAGCCTATCTTCCGCCTTCTGAGGAAGAATCAGCCTACAGTTTGGAGTGATGATTGTCAGCGCGCTTTTGAGAGAATTAAGGAGTGTCTCCTTTCTCCTCCGGTTTTAGTGCCTCTCACACCGGGGCGTCCTTTGCTTCTGTACTTATCAGTTTCAGACATGGCCTTAGGATGCATGTTAGTTCAGCTTGATGATTTGGGGAAGGAGCGTGCCATCTATTATTTGAGTAAGAGGATGCTTGAGTATGAGTGCAAGTACATTATGATTGAGCGCCTTTGCTTGGCATTGGTTTGGGCCACTAGGAGACTTAGACATTACATGACAGAGTATTCCGTGCTCTTAGTCTCACGATTGGACCAGTTGAGGTATCTATTTGACATGTCTGTTCTGACCGGTAGGCTTATGAGATGGCTGGTATTGTTGACAGAGTTTGATATTCATTATGTCACACAGAAGTCAGTAAAAGGAAGCATTGTTGCAGATCATCTAGCTTCTTTGCCGATATCCGATGACAGATCAGTTGATGATGATTTCCCTGATGAGCAGATCATTTCAATGACTAGTATTATGGGATGACGGTTGTACTTTGATGGTGCCGCCAATCAGTCGGGGTTTGGCATTGGTATCTTGTTGATATCACCACAGGGTGATCATATCCCCAGATCAGTCCGGTTAGCATTTTCTGATCATCACCGATTGACGAATAATATTGTAGAGTATGAGGCTTGCATTACAGGTTTGGAGACTGCACTTGATCTTGGCATTAGACAGTTGGAGATCCACGGGGATTCCAACTTGGTTATAAAGCAGACTCAGGGTATCTGGAGGACACGGGATGAGAAGCTGAAACCCTACCATGCTTACTTGGACTTATTGATTGATAGATTCGATGTGTTAAGGTATATACATTTGCCCAGGGCGGAGAATCAGTTTGCCGATGCATTAGCCACTTTGGCTTCTCTAATTGTGATCCCTGCGGGGGTGAATGTTAGGCCATTGCTGATTGAGACTAGGTCTGCACCAGCTTACTATTGTCTGATTGGAGAGATAGAGGATCAGATTGAGCTGCCATGGTATCACGATATTTATCAGTTTCTGTCATGCGACGCTTACCCAGAGTCAACCTCGGCCAAGGATAGGAGAGCATTGAGACAGTTGGCCACCAGATTTGTTGTTTGCGGGGATGCGCTGTATAGGAGATCACCTGATGGCTTGTTATTATTATGTCTAGACCGTGCATCTGCAGATCGAGTGATGAAAGAGGTTCATGCAGGGGTCTGTGACCCACACATGGGAGGTCATATGCTAGCACGTAAGATCATGAGGACTGGCTACTTTTGGTTGACCATGGAGACAGATTGTTGCCAGTTTGTACAGAGATGTCAAGAGTGTCAGATGCATGGAGACTTGATACACGTGCCACCTTCTGAGTTGCATGCACTTGCATCCCCTTGGCCATTTTCAGTATGGGGTATTGATATTATTGGGAAGATCTCGCCCAAGTCTTCTAGTGGGCATGAGTACATTTTGGTTGCCATTGACTATTTCACCAAGTGGGTGGAAGCTGCTTCTTATGCTAGGTTGACAGCGGCCAGAGTGGCCAAGTTCATCAGATCGCATATTATCTGCCGATATGGGGTCCCTCATGAGCTGATCTCAGACAGAGGGGTGCATTTCAAGGGCGAGGTAGACACGTTGATTCAAGAGTATGGCATTCAGCATCACAGATCGTCTGCGTACAGGCCGCAGACTAAGGGGGCAGTTGAGGCCGCAAATAAGAATATCAAGAGGATTTTGAGAAAGATGGTCGAGACTTCTCGGGATTGGTCAGAAAAGCTCTTTTTCGCATTGTGGGCTTATCGTACATCTTTTCATACCTCTACTGGAGCTACCCCATATTCTTTGGTGTATGGTATGGAGGTAGTGTTACCTGTTGAGATTGAGATGGGATCTTTGAGAGTAGCACTAGAGCAGCATATATCCGAGGCCGAGTGGGCCCAGTCTTGTTATGATCAGCTTAGCCTGTTGGATGAGAAAAGATTGACGACGGCAGATCATGTTCAGGCCTATCAGAGGAAGATGACCCATGCATTTAGAAAGAGGGTCAGGTCTAGGAAATTCCAGAGAGGTGACCTAGTCTTGAAAGTCCTTAGGGGATTGATCAGTGACCCTAGAGGCAAGTTTAAACCGAGTTGGAGCGGGCCTTATCTCATCCGAGATCTGACTCGAGAGGGAGCTGCCTGGTTGACAGACCTAGACGGAAATCAGTTCACAGAGCTAGTTAATGTGGATCAGTTGAAGAAGTTTTATGCGTGAGATCATGGTCAGAGGATGGGTGGCCGTCACTTTGAGTAGCCATATTCCCTATTGCACACCCATACATTGATATATACTATTGCTAGCCCTTTGAGCCTCACGTGGTTTATTATGGCTTTTTCTTCCATTCAGCCTTGCATACCTTTTCTGACCTAGGTTGGGGGCCTACCCTTGTGCGCTTTGTATTTATTGATTGGATCTATGAGCATTGTGGGCATGGTGTCATTCTTCGTTTGTTCTTTCTTGCATCATTACCTATTTCTTTTCGTCTCCATTTTGCATCTTCACACCGTCTACCTGTTAGTCCAGTTTCTATCATCTCTATTCACTTCGCTTCTATTTTCCCTTGTGTGATGATGATGCGCTCTCGTCCTAGAGCTACCAGTCAGGTTTGTCACACCCTTCATTCCACCTATAGGCTTTGATCCAGGATTCTTAGGTTGAAGGGGCCGGTCAAGATTGGAGGTTTAGGGTTCTTTTTGTTGGATTGTGATAGTATGGAATTCGGCCAAAAAAAAAAAAAGGAAAAAATAAAATAAAATAAAATAAAAATGAAAAAAAAATTGTGCTTGTTTGGTATTCGTTGATATACTTGGGATCATCAGAGGTGGTTTTGGGTTTGAGAGATTTCTTTTTCCTTTAAGAGTCGGATGAGAGCATTGTACGATCCTTCTCACCATGGATCTGGGCGACACATTGGGAGTGAGGTTTGGGTTTCCTTGGCACTAGGCCCTTGGATCATTGTCTACATCACCATTCCCATCATATAGTGACTTGCTTTGATTTGGCGTTCTTAGGATGAGTTGTTCATCGTTGTCACATATTGCTATATTCGTATCCCAGTTGGTTTCTCCATTTTCTTCTACACCCATTCATCATTCATCTTATCACTTTTCGTCTGCTTCTATCCTCGTCGATTGTCGTTTCACTTCATGAACGATGAGTTCTTTGGTGCATGTCACCTATTGTTTGTTTTTTATTTGGATGCAAGGTTGAGTCACCTTGCTCACATGGTTCTGCGATATTTGACATTGCGCACACAGGGGTTTGGCATTATCTATTGGGAGATTTGGGCCTTTGTTTCCCATCGTTTCATTCACCTTTTACCCCTGGCCTACATTACGGTCCGAGTCGTAAGGCCACCCTGAGGCCATGAGATCTCATGTCTACTTCGACGCGGTTCATTCGGACAAGCTCCGTCTACTGATTGAGTATGGGATGTTGACAGGTTTCCATTGCTTCGGGAGATATCAAGGGTCACATATTGTCTTTCCATTCAGTTTGCTTGCCTCAGGTCCATGATCAGAGATAGATGATTGTAGACCCCCATTTGGGGCTCATTTTCTGCAGCTAACTTTGGACAGGTGTCACAATCTCAAGGAACCACGTGTCACCTGGTAATTGGCTTTCAGTGAATCGGGTAGTGGAGCTGAAGGAGCCAATGAATGGTTGACACCTGAGGGGAATCTTCAGGGAGGAGTGCGTTTCTGTTGAGGAGTAGCAGGCCGTTGCAGGGGAGCGTCTGGTGGTGGAGAGAGAGCGGAGTAAAAGGGGAGGAGGGCTTTTTGATTGAAAGAGAAGGGATTTTTGGAAGGAGCTTCAAGGAGAGAGGTGAGTTTTTTTTTTGGAGCTCAGGGAGAAAACCAGAGAGGGGGTACAGAGAGGTTTTGAGGCTGCAGAGGAGGAGGTTTTTGATGGCTGTTTGATGGAGATTTTGGGCGTGTTTTTGGCTAGCTGGAGCTTAGAGAAGGATAACAGAGGAAAGGAGCGTCTGCAGGTGAGTTTGAGGTGAGTTTCTTGCTTATTTTGATTCATATTCTTCTCATCCTTTTCTCATCTTGGTTTGCTCTGCTTTGCTCATCAATTTGTGTTGGATCATGTATACTGAATTTTGTTGATTTCCGGATCGTTTTCATACTCTATTATTGTTGATCTTACTGTTGTTCTTGTGGTTTGGCTTGGAGTTAATAGAACTCTGTTCTTCACGTATTTTGTGACTTTGGCTTGAGATCTCCTCACCTGTATCAGCCCATGGATATCACCTGAAATGAGGCTTGAGACACTCATATTTTTTTTGCTTTATTCCTCTTTTATCCTTCCCTCGTTTTTTTGGTTTTGGATCCTTTTCTGCCATTTTTGTTCCTCTACTGCTAGCGCGTGTGAAGAACTGAGCATCACAGTTGGTCCGACTACCTACTGAGTGTGCAATTGTTGAGTTGATTGCTAAAATGGATGAATGTTTTTAATAGATGGGCAGAATTTCTTCATATCTCACGATGATATTTTGGGATAATTTTGATGCTATGGGTTTGCAAGAAAGTCGTCTCAGAGCGGTTTGTTTGTGAATTGGTAGAATGTCAAGCCTCGATTCATGACCAATACCTGTGAAGACCAGTATACCCTCTCAAGCAGAAAGTGAAGTGGTGCCTCCTATTCCCTAGGATCCCACTACATGATTTGCCAGAAAGTCTAACAGATAGCATGTTCAAAAGAATCTACAGTGGCAAGCAGTGCCACGGGTCTGATATTGCAGTAGTGTTGAGTAGAGCTTGGAGTGCCGGTGTTGATGGAATTATTAACCAGAGGTTTTGACGTGGCGCCATCTGTCATTGCATTGCTGCCAGGTGCCGTTGTCCTAAGAGAATTGCCAGGTGTTCCTCAAACGGTGCCAGCAATGAGTTAAAACATGTTTCCTCTTGGGGCATGCGCTCTTCAAATTCCTAGACAATGGCTTCAGTTCTGTCGTGTGGAAATGCCCCTTTCAAGCAGAAACCTGATTCATTTAGTGTTTTTGTGGCTTTCTCATCAGCAGTAACGAGCACAACGATGTCAATGGCATGGTTTCTAAGGCTAGTATCATAGGCGGCATCCACAAGGCTATGTTTGATAAAGATTTCTCTTCACTTGGAACTGAACTTGATATTGGAAGAGTTCCATCACCTGGGTTGAGTATGGTTGTCCAGAGTTTGCCCATTGATAATTCATCTTTGATTGGTAGCGAGGGAATGCAGGGGAATCTATTGGTACAGAAATTGATGAAGGTGTCTTGCATGCACACAGATTCGAATTTCTTGCTGCTATAACAGCGGAATTAGCAATATAGTTCTAGTAGCAGTGGGTTTATCATTAAATGAATGAGGGTACAGAACTGCTACAAGGGGTAATTGAAGAGGAGGCTGCCACTCATGTTCTTGATAATGAGAATTTTCTGGTACCAGAGGAGACCCATTAGCCAGTTTCAATTGACTGTTTTCCCTCTCAACCTGTAACTGATGCCAATAACCTGAAGTTAGCTGGTGATACTCCTCAAGGCCACAACCAAGCTCTACAACAAGCCAAACCATTCCACCATCCTCACAGAACCTATTCTCCATACCCATTCCATCAATTCTCATGCACATTATTCCACCATTCCCACTAACCTTCCACCATCCATCCAACCTGCCACTCCACTAACCCATCTCACACTAAATCCCACCACCCAGTCCAACAAGCTCCAATAACTGCTTAGCTTCTGGTTCTGGCTTCCTGTGCTTCACTCGAAGGGTGAAATGATAGCTTTGCTCCATATTCCTTCAGATCCATTGAAGAAACTCCACATGATTATGGGTATTCTGGAGTATCACGCTGACTACTACTGGAAGGTGGGGATGTTGAGGATTATGCTGCCAATATTCCTCTATCGATTGAGGTTCAATTGCCACTCTCAAGGTTATGGTAACTCACGTGGCTATTACTGTAAATGGATCAAACTGCCACTTTGAACTGAAAGTATTCAAGTCAGTGATTGCTAGTGGTTTCCCAATATCGATCAGGTTGCTAGGTGATGTATCCGCTTTTTAGGAAGAGAGTTGTTGAAAGATAGGCAATGATGATAGGAGAAGAAGACAACTGTAGCAACAGCTTTTTGAAGAAGCATCTCTTTGAGAATTTGTTAAAGCATCCAGAGTCCATGACAAATACTAAATTGGCTATAAGTGAAACATATCAACAAACTGACATGATTTTGTCTGGATACTGAAAGAGTTGCTTACCGAGATGATGGTTTTACTGCTCCCATAGCAGTGCTTGTTGGTAACCATCTCTATGTTGCCAATGTTGAAGATTTGAGGGGTAGAGTTGGACGTACCAAAGTGTTTCAATAATGCCGTTTTGACTGATTCATCATATTCTTGAATGAGAGCTCACTCAGACTCTCTAAAGCCCAGATTTGCCCTAACAACCTTCAAAGATTGCCAGAAGAGACTATCTCAGTGATGGCGAACCCCAGGGCTCTCAGGAGATTGAGAACTGCATGTGAGAGAGCTAAGAGGACTCTCTCTTCCACTACCCAGGCCACCATTGAAATTTTTTCTTTGTATGAAGGCGTTGATTTCTATTCCCTCCATACTCACCTCACATGCCCGAGTCTCTCACCAAAGAAGTTGTCTTCTTCATTACTTTAGTCGTTATTGTGCATCATTTTGGCCAAGTCATGAAATAAGCATTTCTTTGCTCTCGTGGCGCTCCATTCCTGGTTCATATTCTTAAATCATCGTACATATTTTCCCATGCCCATTTCCTTCATACTCACCACCCATCAGGACTTATTCTCAATCTCTTTTGTTTCACTGCTCACCCATATAAACTACCATGCAAACACGTAACCACATATACCTATCCTACCCACATATTTCCCTACGTTCCCATCCTAACTGATTTTCATACCCACACCCTTGTAACCATATCATCACCACTCACGCCCATACCTCTGCTCTTCATACCTATATCTTTATGCTTACACCCATGTCTCATACCCTATGCAAATCTGAGTCGGGTTTTCATCGCCGGAGGCAGCGCCGGAGCACCCAATCCCTGCTTGTTATGATGGTCAGTGGGCAGCGCTTCAGTGGGACGCATCCCATACAAACAGAAACGGTCTGAAACCATGGCTAAACAGCTACGATAATCTGAGTCAGGTTCTCATCATCAGATGACAGCTTGCTGGCCGTGACGCTCTCATGAGGCAGAATCTTGTAATGGCAAATACTTTGGGCAACAGAGAAGTATGAGGAAAGATTGAAGCCTTCACTTCAGAGGAATTCTTTGGACGGTGCAGCTATGAAGTAGAGTTTTGGTGATAATTTATGACTCAGTTTCGCGATTCCAGCACCTCGGGTTGTTCAGGCGCGGAAGAAGAGCTCTCCCAGAAGGCTTTGTTGCTGCTAAAATTTTGGCATCTAATCTTGAAAAGACATGGCTGAGTCTTCATGTTCAGGAAACAACAGCAACTGTCTCAACTGCAGCCATTACGTCGAAGAATCTGATCCATTGGTTTCTAGGGTTCCTAATATTGCCTCACTTCAGCCAGGAAGTTCTTCAAGCACGGATGTTCCTTCATCTTCAATAAATAAAGATGTTGAATCCTCAGAGGCGAGACCCTTAGTCGCTTTTGAGATAATAGAGGAAAGTAAAAGTTGTGAACGTCCAGTTAAGGAGAATATTGAAGTGGGTGATGCCCCATCCTCAAAGGTTCTTCATGCGAATGAGTTGGACAGTGGTGAGAATGAACAGCCAACATCTTTGAACGCAACAGCAAAGGAATTGCTTCCTATAACAGCAGACCTCAACAGTTCTGAAGGTTGTCCTATATCTCCCCCATTGAAAATGAGATCTAAAGGGCAAGCAAGGCTCATAGCATCGTGGCCTGATTCAGTGACTATTCTGGCATCCAGTCAAATCTCCAGGGCATGTATCACACGACCACCTTCAGGCATGCTACTTTGGCCATTGTGTCCTTCTCACTTCCTCCTTTCATCTATTTTAAAAATAAAAAATAAAAAAATAATTTCCCACACTCTCATTCCTCAAAAATAATTTTTCAATTTCCATTTTGTAAATAACTCTTCAAATTTTGATTTTCAGATAAATTTCAACTCTCCTCCTTCATCCTTAGAACCTCTTAGGTTCCAAAGTCTCTTTTTCCAATAAATCTTTGTTGCCATATTTCCTTTCGGCATACAATTTTCACAATTCTTTTGTTTTTTTAAATGTTTTAAAATAAGCTAAAATCAAATTCCATAATTCTAAGTGATAGAGTTTGCGGAATTGATTTATGCAAAAATGAATCGGGCTGTGGTGGGGGCCCCACATAGGTGATTTCATGACTGATTGCCTGATTGATCGGTTTATTTGACATGCATGATTGATTTACTCTATTCCTTGATATGCGTTTAATTATATCTGTTCATCGTTCACTAACCATGTTTCATGATAGCGCGTTCGTGATTGTCGCCCAGGTACGCATCTATTCATATTTCACTCATTCTTTATACATGCTTTGTTTCTCATATTGTGCATGATTGATTTGAGTATTCATCGATTTTCTTGTTGACTGTCACGATTACTTCATTTTATTAGTAGAGACTCGTCTTTAGGGACTTAGAGGGGTGCTACGGTCTTTACCGTACCTTCCCGATAAGTAATCTGACCCCCGAACCCGATCCGGTTTTCCACAGACCGCCTTTTCCAAAAATAAGGAGTCACACTTAGGGTTTTTCTTTCTTATTTTGTTTACCCTTTAAAAAATAAAACAAAAATAAGTGGCGACTCCAAGTCATTTTCAAATAATCAATAAAAATCAAATTTTCAAATAAAAAATAGAGTTCGCCATCGAGTGGGAAACGCATTGAGCCGAAATGCGGGGTCCACAATGATATAGAGAGTTGAGACCGTTGAGGGCACCTTAAAGCCTGATGTTTTGACACGTTTATACTAGGGCATGCCCCCATCCTTGCATGCTGGCTTTGGCTCTTTATACATGTACGCAGGCATTCCGTTTCACTTAGCGATGTTATGGACATCAAAGTTTGAGTAAGCCCCGCATTCAGCTCAGTTTCTTCATACAGCAGAGTGCTTCTGGGAGTCTGACCCGAGATCAGATTCACGGTATTCATCGACCTAGCAGGGGTGCATACCCCATTCATTGTCTTGTTCGTTAGTTCAAATGAGTGGGTCTTTAGTGATGTATTCCAGAGTTTTCATTAAGATATATGAGTTTCAGATGTACACACTGGGGCATATCCCCTATCAGTTTTTGTGGATATTGGATGTTGTGGATTAGAGTGGAGGGTTTTTTTCCTTAGAAATGGATGATTGTGATATTTTCAACTCTCTGACTTTAACCATATGTGCGGTTATGGGATTCTGACATGATATTGATATCTTAGACTAGGGCATAACTCCTTTCTTTCACCCTTGGTCACATTTATGAGTTTGTCCTATAGGGGCATACCCCCTTCTTTCCATTTGTTAGGGGTGATTGTGATTTCTCGCTTGTCATTTATCGGCATTTTCTGGTGTTACACCGGGGCATACTCCTTTCTTTTGTCATGATGAAGGTGTTTGATTTCTGGCTTCTTCGAGTCATTTGTTGGCAATCCCTGGACGTCATACTAGGGCATACGCCTTTGTTATCAAGGTTAGTATATCAGCGGTTGCATCTTGAGTCCCCCTATTTTGCTCTGAGTTTTGTTTTAAGGCATCCCCTGTCTGTTTAGGTGTTTTGAGCCTTAGTAATGGCATTCCTACCCCCTTTTAGTTCAGTGGTTCCTCGGCATCGTGCCCGAGTTCGATCCTCGATTCCACCATTTTCCGATACCCGCCCGAACCCTTCTCCGGTACTCGCCCGGATTCCACCATTTTCCGGTACTCGCCCGGACCCTTCTTCGGTACTTGCCCGAATTCAACCCTTTTCCGGTACTCGCCCGGACCCTTCTCCAGTACTTGCCCGGAGCTTTTTCGGTACTCGCCCGGACCTTTCTCCGGTACTCGCCCGGATTTCACCATTTTCCGGTACTCTCCCAGACCCTTTTTCGGTACTCGCCCGGATTCCACCATTTTCCCATACTCGCCCGGACCCTTTTCCGGTACTTACCCGGACCCTTTTCCGGTACTCGCCCGGATTTCACACTTTTCCGGTACTCGCCCGGATTCCACCATTTTCCGGTACTCGCCCGGATTTCACACTTTTCCAATACTCGCCCAGATTCCACCATTTTTCGGTACTCGCCCGGATTCCACCATTTTCCGATACTTGCCCGAACCCTTCTCCGGTACTTACCCGGATCAAATCCCTAATCTTTCCCGGCATCGTGATCGGGTCTCCTTTTATCTTTCTCCGGCATCGTGCCTAGATCCCATAGTCCATTCGGTCAGCATGACTTATTTCCCTTAGCCTTCTTTATTGTTGGGTCGGGACAAAATTGTTGGTCATTTGGGTTCTTCACTAGAGTTCATTTCACTCTTGCATTACATGCACTTCGCACTCACAATTCACTCGTTCATTCACTCTACTGAAGAGGGGCATATTTGTAAACCCTCAATTTTGTCCTTCGACACTGGCATTTATCCTTCGGGTGTCACATCCACCCATCGTTCGCATATGGCACCACTAGGGCCCCTTTTGGGCTTAGTCGGTGTCCGAGCCTCGTGTGGGTTTGTCTGTGGTGCATATGTGGTTCATTTTAGAGGGTCACCATGACCATTTTCCTAGTCGTTCACATCACGCTATAGGAAGGAAGTGGGGTCATCCCGATGTTTTAGCTTAGTTGGAGTTTATAGGGGCATGTTGAGGTTCGGAGCACTCGGGCTTGTTTTGATCGTATCTCCCTCATCCAAACTTGGAATCAAGAACCGTTTCTTTTTATGGATTCCTTATTCTTCTAGGAACATTCTGTAAAATTTTCAAAATTTTTTGCAACCGGTCGGCTGGTTGGCAGCCGGTTCATCGAGTCAGCCGGTTTAGAACACTAATTTTTGGTAATTGTTTTGATCGTATCTCCCTCTTCCGAACTTGGAATCACGCACCATTTTTTTCATGGATTCCTTACTCTTCTAGGAACATTCTGTCAAATTTTCAAAATTTTTTGCCATCGGTTCGACCGGTTGGCATCCGGTTTGGCCGGTTCAGCCGGTTCATTGAGTCAGCTGAGGTAAAACACTAATTCTAGTAATTTTGGGGCCCAAATCCTACATGGCTCAGGCCCGTAAGCTCGAGATTGGTTTTGGGCAATGTTGTGGGTCCATTTTGGGCCTTGGTTTGGGTTCCTTGCAGCCCACCACGAATCCATATGGATTCTTGGTGGTGAAGCAAGCTGAAAACTAAAGGAAGTGAGCTGGCCTCGTAAGTTTAAGAGAAGTAATGAGGGGTGTGGTTCCCATGCTGATGAAGGGGATTTCGGTGCTGAAGGGGAAGGAACCTAGGAGGCTCAAATGCTGAGAGGGGTATGAGTATAAAAGATGGGAAGAGATGAGAGCAAATGACCTTTTGGCATTTTTTAGAGAGGAGATATTTTGTTGGTGAAAAAAACAGAGGGTGAGGAGCATCCTCTGAGTTGAGAGCGTGGAGGAAAGCTACAGCATCTCGGTTTCTGGAAGTCATCATCAGCATACATGGATCATATTTGGCGGAGATTCTGAGGTAAGTATGCTGAACTTTTTTTTTTTTTACCTATAGGTCATCTTCATCGTCTTCGTATGCTTTTTCCTTTTTCTCATCCTCTTTTATTTCCTTTGATGTGAAGATTGTATTGCTTGGGTGTGGATAATAAAGGCCACACATGTTTGTTGTTGATTGGTTATCAATGGTTGAGGATGATTGTTTTCTTGATGTGTTAGAATCACGTTTAGGCTCAAGTTTAATTCATTCATCGTTTTCGATTCAGCACCATAGTTGGCTGACTCTGTCAGTCATGAGGAACACCTGACCTTGCTTTGTTTGGTTCTCACTCATCCGGGCTCGAAACTGAGAACCGTTTCTTTTGTTTGCTTCCTTATTCATTTAGGAACTTTCTGACCAAATTTAGGATTTTTCATCAACCGCCTAAACCGGTTCAGCACCATAGTTGGCTGACTCTGTCAGTCATGAGGAACACCTGACCTTGCTTTGTTTGGTTCTCACTCATCCGGGCTCGGAATTGAGAACCGTTTTTTTTTTTTTTTGCTTTCTTATTCATTTAGGAACTTTCTGACCAAATTTGGGATCTTTTATCAACCGGCTGAACTGGTTGAGAACCGGTTCAACCGGTTCAGCACCATAGTTGGCTGACTCTGTCAGTCATGAGGAACACCTGACCTTACTTTGTTTGGTTCTCACTCATCCGGGCTCGGAATTGAGAACCGTTTCTTTTTTTTTCTTCCTTATTCATTTAGGAACTTTTTGACCAAATCTGGGATTTTTTATCAACTGGCTGAACTAGTTGAGAACCGGTTCAACCGGTTCAGCACCATAGTTGGCTGACTCTGTCAGTCATGAGGAACACCTGACCTTGCTTTGTTTGGTTCTCACTCATCCGGGCTCGAAATTGAGAACCGTTTCTTTTTTTTGCTTCCTTATTCATTTAGGAACTTTCTGACCAAATTTGGGATTTTTTATCAATCGGCTGAACTGGTTGAGAACCGGTTCAACCGGTTCAGCACCATAGTTGGCTGACTCTGTCAGTCATGAGGAACACCTGACCTTGCTTTGTTTGGTTCTCACTCATCCGGGCTCGGAATTGAGAACCGTTTCCTTTGTTTGCTTCCTTATTCATTTAGGAACTTTCTGACCAAATCTAGAATTTTTTATCAACCGGCTGAACTGATTGAGAACCGGTTCAGCACCATGGCTGGCTGACTCTATCAGTCATGAGGAGCACCTGATCGGGCTTTGTTTGGTTCTCACTCGTCTGGGCTTGGGATTGAGTGCCGTTGCTTTTGTTTGATTCCTTATTTATTTAGGAGTCTTCTAAAAAAATTTTGGGAACTTTTTCTCAACAGGTTGTACTAGTTGAGAACTGGTTCAACCTATTCTACAAGAAGACTTTGGGTAGCCCTCAATTTTTGAATTTTTCAAGCCCGTATCCATTGGGGCTCAAACCCATTTGCTATGGGGGCACTTGTGAGCCATCTTGAAGGTTTAAGTCAGTGTTTGATTTCAATTAGTGTGGGCCCATTTTGAGGTTATGGGCTGTATGGTCTAGGTAAGTCTAGTTTGATTTGTATGACATTTGGGGGAGTCCATTACCTGATTTCAACCAGCTTTCTTCCTTTTTGGCACAAAATCTGATGCTTGATTTTGAATACATGTTGCGTGGCTGACTCACCCTCTGCTGCAGCACATGGCTAGGGACCACAGGTATGCATCATTGGTTTTAGATTGTTGAATCATATGCATGCATGGTGCTTGATCCTGAATGATTGTTATGTGTTTATCGGTGTTTGGTTGACCTTTTATGCAGCGTTGGGCTGGGGACCACAGGTACGCACCCATTGTTTTGGTTGGTTGAATTCATATGCATGTCAAATACCAATTAGGATTGTGTGATTCATAACATCTATTTAGCCTAGGGTTTCATCTTTGACCCATATGCTCCCACATACCCAATTCATTAGTAGAGACCGAGTTCTGGGCCTAGAGGGGTGCTACCTCGCATGAGGTACCTTCCCAATGGGTAACCTGATCCCCGGACCCAGAATCTAGTTTTCGCAGACCGCTTTTTCCATATTAGGGTCATTAGGGGTTTTTGTTCTTACTTAATTTTCCCCATTTTAAAAATAAAAATAAAAAGTAAGTGGCAACTCCATATGACACCGTTCCTCACCGGGGGGCGGGTTTTCAAAACAGGAAAACTCAACTTTTTCATTCCTTCTTTTCTTTTAAAAGCGAGTCGCGCCGGTCCGGTGGATAAGGTGAGGGTCCACACCTGATCCACTTACGCTAAGGAAATGTTGGCCATCATAGAGGCTATACGTTTATAGCGCCCATACCTTCTGGGTAAGAAATTTTACATTCAAACTGATTAGCGCAGCCTCAAGTTTTTCTTGGAATAACGGACGACCACACCAGAGCAGCAGAGCAGCAGAAATGGGTAGCTAAGCTCCTGGGGTACGACTACGAGATAGTCTATCGACCTGGACGTGAAAATTTTGTTGTCGACGCACTATCACGTAAACCGGGTAGTCCCATTCTCCACAACATTTTTCTTCCCTAAGTCAGTATATGGGAAGACATTAAACAAGCAGCAACGAAGGATCCATATATCTAGTCAATGGGTCGTAAGGCAACTGACCATCCCGAGGGACCTTATGCGTGGCATCAAGGGCTACTTTTCTTCAAAGGCAGGGTTGTCATCCCAGACGACGAAGCCTTACGTAGTAAATTGCTACATGAAATGCATGACACAAAGGTGAGCAGTCACTCAGGCGTTTTACGCACTTAGAAGAAGTTGGGACAACAGTTCTATTGGCTTGGCATGCATAAATCAGTCTAAGAATATGTCAAAGGGTGCAAGGTATGTCAAAAAGTCAAGACCGAAACACTAGCCCTGGTAGGACTCCTCCAACCACTGCCAATTCCATGCCAGGTCTGGGACGACATCACTTTAGATTTTATTGAGGGCCTTTCGACTTCACAAGGCAAGGACACAATTATGGTGGTTGTTGACATGTTGAGTAAATCAGCTCATTTTCTTGCGTTAACCCACCCATTTACTGCTAAAACAGTGGTAGACAAATTTGTATAGGAATTATTAAGCTCCACGGGATGCCCCAGTTCATCATTAGTGACTGAGATCCAATTTTCATTAGAAAGTTTTGGCAAGAATTCTTTAAGATGTCGGGCACCAAATTGCAACTCAGTTCCGCATACCACCCATAGACCGTCGGACATACGAAAGTCGTTAATCGCTGCCTCGAGCAATACCTTCATTGTTTCGTGCACTAATGGCCACGCAAATTGAGTTCTTATTTACCTTGAGCAGAATATTGGTATAATACCAGCTACCATATTTCTACGGGGATGACCGCATTCCAGGCACTGTATGGAAGGCCGCCTCCCGGCATTCCATCGTACATAGAAGGTCTTTCACCAGTACACGAGGTGGATCAATAGTTAATGACTCGCGATGAACTACTTTAGCAATTGAAGATTAACTTAGCAAGCTCAGTTAATCGAATAAAACAAATGGTAGACCACAAGCAGAGGGATATTTCATTTGACATTGGCGAATGGGTGTTGTTGAAGCTGCATCCTTACGGCCAACAAACAACCTTCAAACAAGTCCATCAGAAATTGGTTAGTTTTTTTTACGGATCCTATGTGATCTTGAAGAAATGCAGACCAATCGCGTAAAAATTAGACTTACTAGAAGGCACGCGCATCCACCTGGTGTTTCATGTGTCACTACTTAAATGAAAATGACGGACTTACGGAGCCACAGTAGACAACGTTGCCACCTGTCTCCGATGAAGGAGTGGTCGCACTTGAACCACAAAAGATTCTGGACACCCGCTTGGTCAAACAGGGAGACCAACTTGTTGAAGAAAGCCTAGTGCAATGGAAACATCTACTCCCGAAGGATGCCACTTGGGAACCAACGAAGAAACTGCTCGACGAATTCTCACCAACGATCCTTGAGGATAAGGATCCACTACACGGGGGAAGTATTGATAGGCCACGTCAGTCAACGAGGCCCCGTAATCCAAATCCCAAATACTTGGGATAAGTTGGACGTGATCAACATGAAGTTTGGGTCGTGGGGAATGTTGGAAGTTTATGTTGGAAGTTTACGTTGGAAGTTTACATAGGAATGGGTTTTCAGGAGTTACGCATTTTATGTCATTTTCTTTCCGTTAGTGTTGTTTGTTATATGCTATGTTATATGCTCTGTTTTATGTGTTTAAGTTCCGGTTATTAAGCTACTAGTTTCCCTTCATTTTAGACATTATTGTAATTGGCTTTGCTTATTTAAAGCAGCCCAGAAATTATCAAGAAGCAGGAGAAAAATTATTCAACTATTATGGTTCATTTCTCACCCGAAGAGAAAATCATTTACGTTAACATCTATCGCATTTGTTGGGACCTAACAGGGCGCAACTGCTATCACTACAGCTGGTGATGTGTTGCTAGTTGCTACAGGGAATGTGCTACTGTGGCTGTTGATGTTGTTGCTTCCTCTTCAAGAATATCGACACAAGGTGAGACGAGGGCTTACCCAAATGAAACTAGAGCAATCTAAGAAACAAAACTATCGTGCGACATTTCATCAACTAGGTGGTGGGCATTATCAACTGAAAAAATATCTCTACTGGAGTTTATTATTTTCTATACATTGCATAAGCTTTAAAGATATTATGATCCATTAACTTTGAACCTTATTTACACTTGCATATGTCTGGGATTGTGTGTAACAATTGATTAACATTGACTTTTGGGTGTAAATGTTGTCTAGTTCGTCACTCAGATATCAGGTGTGGTTAACCATGCATGTCAGAAATTCTGAAGACTTGATTGGATTGATTTGCTTGTTTGAAAGGTCCAATCGGCTTGGTTTGTCCATTCCGTTTGACATTATGGAAGAACGAAAACTTCTCACTTTTGGTGCTAGACGGAGCTTATCTTGATCTAGACGAAGTGATCCCAGATGGGTTATATGTTTGCCCTAATAAGCCAAAGGGTCTTGAATTTGAGAAGGACATGTGGAGGGAAGCTCCCCACAGACATTATCAACTGAAAAAGTATATCAACTGGAGTTTATTATTTTCTACACATTGCATAAGCTTTAAAGATGTTATGGTCCAATAACTTTGAACCTTATTTTGAAAATTAATTTATATTCATTATTTTTATAAATATAATATCAAATATAAATCGAAAAGTATAAGTTACAAATTTCAAAGGGTGTTTATGAGTGGATCAATTTTTGGTCTCAATTAAAAAAACTAATTTAAAATAATATAAATATAATATGTTTTTATTTTATTTATTTATGGTTAGGGTTATAAAATAAATTGATATTTTTTAATTTTAAATAAGAAAAACAAATAAGATAAAAAAGAAAAAAGTTAAAGATCAAACAATATAAAATATTGAAAGTGAATGAATAAAAATGAAAAAGTTTACAACTCAAATAAGACCAATCTAAAAAATGCATTACATATTAAAATATCATCATTTTCTTTATTAAAATATACCTAATGGCATTTCATATTGTTAGATGGTAAATGGAGAAACTAAAAAAATCATAGAACTATAGAATGTAGCACATGAACTTAGTTTGATGACCTGAAGTGCACAAGTTGCTTTCAGACCACTGGGACTTGCTTAGGGTTAAAAGTTAAAAATAGGACCGATAATATTTAATCAGTAATGTCATCTCAAGCCTATTCCAAAATATGGCAACCGGGTAAAAATAAAAATTGACTTAATGCTTAATAATTTTTTTTTTTTTAAAGAAGAACTTGTTGAAATTTTTTCTAAAATCATTAGATGTTGTATAATTTTTCTAAAATGAATGAGAAAAGTTATAATGGTGAAGCTCTTGAAAAAGAAACTTTCAATTACGGTCGCACTCCCTTAAAAAAAAAAAAATCGTTAAATATAAAAGGGTTAAATATAGAATAGAAGCAAACTCGTTAATCATCACATAAAAAAACAATTTCTCCAGAGAGTGCTGACCCTTCAATCCCCATGAGCTAACCAAGCAGCTTGACCCTAACATCCTAAGCGAAGTGCAACAGTAGTGATTCAAGTTTCACAATCAACACTAATAAAGACAAGAACAATTGGTACTCAAAAAATTTATTTCCTTTAACTTTTTCCCTTTAAGTTGAATTTGATTTTTAAATGGTGTTATCTGATTAATTATTTTACAATATATATATATATATATATATATATATATATATATATATATATGTTATATCTTAAAAAAGGTTAGTAAATTATATTACAATTATCAAATATATTACCATATATAAAATACAACTTAAGAAATCTTAAGCATAACACAAAGCACAAGAGCAAGATATGTTAATTTAAGTTACTAAGAGCTTATTTAGTTGTGTGATTTAAATATAGTTTTCTTATTTTAAAATTTAAAAATTTTTTTAAAATTTTTTTAACACTATTTTAATATTGTTCTTTGGAAATAATTTTTTAAAATAAAGTAAAATAGAGAACAATTTTTAAAGAACAAGTAGGAGTTATTTCATCAGTTTTTAAAAAACAAAAAAATATATAAACTCATTTGATCATGTTTTTTTTTTTAAATTTGTTTTTAAATTAAAAAATAAAAAATAATTTTTAAAAATAAGTTTAAGAAAATATGACCAAACAAACCCTAAATGATTGGGGTTTATAATATTAAAGAGAAAAAAAGTTAATTTAAGAGTTTGCATGCAGGTAGACATCTAGCTGTAAAACTGGTTTATCTGAGACACTCATTTTATTTAGGGAGAATTGTGTTTTGGGCCCAACTGGGTCCAAAAATTAAGATGTGGTTCATATATTTTACATAATTAAGCCCAACACCCAAAGAAAGTCTGAAAATTGAGAAAAAGGATATTGTCCTTCATTAATTCCTAAAATACCCTTAACCCTTACGTAGGCATGTAGTGAATGTGAATTTTAATTTTTTTGTATTTTTTTTCCCTTTTCTATTCCCTATTAAGTATTACTCATTTCTAACCTCTTTTTTTTTCTTTTTCTTCCAATCTATATTTCTATTTTATGTCAAATAAAAAGCAATAAGGTTTTTTTTTTTTTTTCATTTTTAAAGATATTGAATCTTTTTACTCTTATTATAAGCAAGAATAAAAATTTTGGGATTTTTCATCCAATTTTTGTTTTTGTTTTTTTTTATCTTTTTGTATTTATATTTTAGTTTAATTTTCATTTTTTATTTTAAATTTATATTACCATTTCATTTATACTTTTCTCTTATTTTTAATTATTTTTATATTTTCTACATTAACCATATTTTAAAAAATTTAAAAATATACTATCATTTCACTCTTATTAATATAATATTAGAACTTCATATCTTAGTTATTTTTTCAATAAATTTATCTTTTAAAAAATTTTAAAATAAAAACATTAAAAATTTAAAAACTAAAAGGATATATATATATATATATATATATATATATATATATATATATATATATATATATATATATATATATCCTTTTAGTTTTTAAATTTTTAATGTTTTTATTTTAAAATTTTTTAAAAGATAAATTTATTAAAAAAATAACTAAGATATGAAGTTCTAATATTATATTAATAATTTTTCTTATCTAGATAGACTAATGCAAATTATTTTGACTCACAACAAGAAAAATGTTAATATAATTTTTTAGTGAAATTTTAAAAATTAAATTTCTATATAAAATTTTATCTAAAAATTATTGAAAGTGGTATTTAATTTTTTTTTTTATTAACTTTCAAACTTATCTAATTTTTTACTTGAAAGGTAATAGAACATGTTTACAAAAAAAATTAGTTTTTCATTTTTTAAATTAATGAGTATAAATATATTAAAAGAATTAAAGATAATTTTAGTAAAAAATTTAATAAATATGATTATAATTTTAAATATAGATTCATTTGGATAAAATTTTACAAAAAAAAAAAATAGTGGAAAGAAAGAACATTGCTAAAACTACAAAAACAAAATATGCAATTACAAAATTTTGATGATGAAATTTAAAAATAAACTTTGAAACAATTCTTGAGTGAGAGAATTTGAGTGCGGAAAAATCCTTGAGTGGAAAAAAATGGAAAAGTTTTTCAAAATCACTTGAAATCCTTAACAAAAAATAGTCTTGTACACCCTTGTACAATTAGTAAATTTGTCTTGTACAGCTAGTGTAATACCTTTGTACAATAACTCAAACTTCATATATCATCTCATTAATATCTAACAATAAGTCGGTTAACCATGTTTGCATTGGTTTTGTTTTAAAAAAGAAGAAAATTGTTGTATAATTTTGTTTTACAATCATCATAAGTGAGGTACCTATTTAAATGACCATATACAAGTTAGATAAAGTGTATGAGATGAATGTGTGCTTAACCAATGTATGTAAGGAATGTCATCTATCCTCAGTTAAGGGAAATAAACAAACAGGTTTTTCAGAATCACTTAAAATACTTTACAAATAATAGTCTTGTATCCTTGTACAATTAGTATATTTATCATGTACACTTAGTGTAAATACCTTGTACAGTGACTCAAATTCCATATACCCCCTACTCAATGTGTAACCATAGGTAGATTAACCATGTTTTCATTGGTTTGATTCAAAATATAGTGGAAGATGGAAAAACAAAATTTTCTCTCAAACATCATTAGTGGAATAAGTATTCGAATTGTCATATGTGAGTTAAATAAAGTGCATAAGATGAGTGTCTGATAGAGCAATGTGTACCTTGAGAGTGTGCAATCCTTAGATGACAAGACAAAAAGAAAAAGTTGTCCAAAATTGATTGAAATCTTTCCCAAATGATAGCCATGTATACCCCTTGTATAATTAGAACATTTACCAGTATAGTTAGTATAACGCCCTTGTACAATGGTGCAAATTTCATCCATATGCATACATTATGTGCCACATATGATGTGTGAATCATGTTTCCAATGATTTGATTTAAAAAATGATATAAAACGTAAAAACAAAATTTTTCCCTAAACATAATTATTAAGGTAAATATTTGAATTGTTATATGCGAGTTAAATAAAGTACATGAATTAAAAGAATTTGTGGTAGGAGAACGTACAATCCATAGATGACAAGAAAAAAAAAAGTTGTTCAAAATGTACAGTCTTGTACACCCTTTGTACAATTAGTGTAATAACCTTGTATAATGATATAGATTTCATATATATGCATAAATTATATCCACATGAGTGTGTAAACTATGTTCCCAATAGTTTGACATTTAAAATAATTAAAACAAATAAAACGTGATTTTATTTTATTTTCAAAACTATGTTAGCTAATTGTTCTTTTAAAATAACACGATCATAATCTATATTATATATACTAGGAGGATAAGGAATAAAAGACATTAATTCATATCAAATAAGCAGAGTAAATAAAGATTCAGAATAAATTAAGCAAAATTAATCAGACTTTAAATGGGTTAAGATAAAGTTCGATACTCTGAAAATTAATTTGAATCTACAGTCTCCTTTCCTAATTAATATACTACAATACACAGAGAGGCTCTGATACCAACTTTTCTCATCAGCAGTTTCAACAACAGTTTGTTAGTCAAAGTAATGGTAGGGGTTTTTGAAATCTCTGTTAGCAATGAAAGTTTAATGAAACTTTTATATTGAATTAAAGTGTGAACACATTTATTACTAACATTAAAATAATATAAACATTTCCAAATACTTAATATTTTAATATAAAATTTTCAAACACTCATTAAAATAATATAAAAGGTTTCAGACAATTATTATTTTAATATATATTTAACTTAAGGTTATGTGCTTATAGTGTAAAACCATTTAATGTATAAAAATTAAGTTTTTGAAATCAGATATCTCAAAAATTCAGGTAATAAAATTCAAAATTTTTTAAAACATCACTTCGTGTCAAGGTAATACCCCCCTTCTGACCAGACAGAGTCTCCCTAACACGCCAATTTTCCGGCAAAAACGGGTTTAAAGTCAAGGGTTAAGACTAAAGACTCTAGTTTTAAAACATGATTTTACACCGAAAATTTTCTAAATAACCTGATTTTTTTTTTTTTTTTTTTTTTTATGTTGATGAGAACATTATATAAAAAGGATCCACGTATATTACATATATTAACTAGTAAAGAAAACTTAAAAATAATTCAAATAAATTTCATTTCTCTACTTTACCTTTTTACCCCTTTTACCCCCTAAGGGTAAGAAAAATACATAATAAAATAAATTCTAAATGAAAGCAAAAATTTAATAGAAAATTAATTCTTACTTTCTTATTGATTGCTAATAAATGTACAAAACACAAATTATTAAAAAATAAAACCGATAAATATATGCACTTAGGAATAATTTTAATAGGAATAATAGGACTTCATCGTAAAGAAATTGGAGCACTTATAAATATTAACCTTTTAGATACTAGAAACAATACAGTAGGATGAGCTCTTTTAGCTAGTGCAGAAGTTCATATGAACCAAAATTACGCAGTTATTGGCTGTATACCTCAATTTTGTATAGATCTTAAGGAATTCAAAGAAAAAATAAAAATAACTATAAATACTAAAGGTTATGATATGGAATTAGGAAGTAAAAACCTTAGCATAGCTATAGGATTTATAGGAAAAACTACCAACGCTTTAAGTTTAAAATGTATGAAGGAATTCGATGATATAGTAAAAACCTTTGGAAGTAAGACAGTAAATATGATAGAAGCAAAACCTGTAAATATAAACTATTTACTAGGACGAGAGTGGGAATTACCTCAAATAAATAAACCAATAATAAAATATCCAACATCCAGTAGCTTATATGAAAACCAAGATGGAAGTGCAAGTATAACCTTCGAAAATTATAAAACTATAAATGTAGAGGTAGAGTCAGATAGTGAGATAGAAACTGTGAATGTTATACAAGAAGATATTTTACTAAACATTGAGATAGTAGAAAACCTATACAAAAACTCAGAGTTAGTAAATATAATGTTAGAGGAATTTAGTAATCCAACATTACTAGACGAATAAGTGGATCAAGAAAACTTTGTTAATATAATGTGTAAAAACTATACAGATGACCAAATAATAGAACAACTCTATAAGACCAATTTAATAAAAAAAAAACTTATAGATATAGAAATGATAAATCAATTTACTATTCAACCAAAAGTTAACATCTCAAACAAATCAATAAATACAATAAATGAAGAAAAGGAATTTGTAAATGTAAAAAGTGAAATAGTAAAATATAATAAGTCGTATAGCAAGCCAAAAGGACTTCAATGGAAAACTAAAACAGAACAGAACCTTATAGTTCTTTGCAACCAGTATATAATTCTTTGCAACCAGTATATGAATATGGAACAGTATTAGATATAGATAGTGCGCAAGATCTTAGAAAAACCATAGAAAATTGGGAGCAATCTTTAAATTCAGCAGGTGTGGTAGTATCCTTTGAAAACCAACAAGAAATTTACGAATTTTGTAAAAGCACCCTTAGAGGAATTGTACTACAATTTTTTAGAAACATGGAACAAGAAAACAACAGTTATTTTCAAGAAGTTAGAAATAATTTTAGCATGTCTGTATTTATAAATCTAATAAAACTTTATTTTTTGGGAACAACATAAGAAGATGTAAAAGAACCTGCAATATACCTTCATAAGTTAGAACAATTGAAATTATGTAACCTTTCATATATAAGGGAATATGAATAAAAATTTAGGAAATATGCAATCCTTGCTAGAGTAGACAGAACCCCTGAATATTCAAATAAATATATATTAAAAATACAAGGACCCATAGGACTTAGACTATGGAATGAATTTACAACCTCTGAGTATAAAAACTCTCCTTATATAGGTGCTAGAATAGAATTTGTAAAAAATTGGTTAGAAAGAGAATGTGTAAGCATAGGAAAAAGAAATCAAATAAAGAAACAAGGCATAAATCAAAAAACTTTGTAGAAAATTACATATAGAAGAAAACCTAGATATAGGATGCAGAGAATATAAGTTTAGAAAACATAAGAGATATAATAAATTTTTAAGAAGAAAGTCAAGAACCTTTTATAAAAAAACGATCATATCAGACAAGATATAAAAAACCTGGAAAGTTTTGGATAAAAAGAAAAAGAACCTCAGGAAGAAAAAGACAGTGTAAATGTTATTTGTGTGGTCAGGAAGGCCATATAAGACCTGAATGTCCTGAACTTAAAAAACCATTAAATGAACGAAATAGAAAAACCTAAGTAAAAATAAACCTAATAAATGAGTATCAGCTAAATAGTGAAGAAGAAGAACTTATCAGTGAATTAGACTTTGAAAGTGAAAATTCAAGTGTATATAGTATAGAAGATAGTGAAAATGAAAAAGAAGAAATTTGTATGATTATTGAAAAAGAGGAAAATCAAGCTAAGAAAACCCCTTTAAATTTAGAAAACCTTGTACAACCTTTAGAAAGTAAAATAAAACCTTATAATATATGGAAAGATTTACAAACAATAATCAAAGGAAAAATTTCAAAAGAAGAAGAAGATAGTTGTTCAAAACCTAAGGACACAGAAAAACCAAAAAGTCTTGTAAAAGAACCAATGAATCCTGAAAAAATAACCATACAAACAATAGAACAAGTAAATATGGCAAATAAAGTTAAATCTATTATTTTTCCAACAACAATTAAATTAAAAATCATAGAATTAAAGGTAGACGCAATGTTAGATACTGGAGCGCTTTTATTTGAAACCTTAGTACCTCAAGAAGATCAACAAACATTAGTTCAACCAGTAGAGTTAATCCAATACAATCAACAAAAACTAATCCTAACCAAGTATATTTCAAACGTACCAATCATAATTAATAACATAACCTTAGTATTGCCCCAAACTTATCTTGTACCTACTATAAGTTTATATCCTTTTATTTTAGGTTTAAAATTTGTACATTCTTTACAAGGAGGGATAACAATACAAAATAACCAAGTTAGTTTTCATCCTAAAACCACAACAATTGTTTATACAAACATGGAAAATGTATTAAATAAAAATCATAATGTAACATCTCATCAAATTAGCAAAGTGGAGGCACAAAAGGATAGCATAATTAATGACTACTCAGAACAATTAAGAAATGCAAATAGATTAAAAAACCTTATATTAGAAGTAGAAAGAATAGGAATTATAAGAGAAGACCCACAAAAACATTGGAATAAAAATAAGACAACCTGTAAAATACCAATTAAAAACCCAGATTTAACAATAAAAACGGCAGATATAGCATGTAATCTTATAGATACAAAGGAATTCAAAATTCAAATAGAAGAACTGTTACAGAATAACCTCATTAAACCAAGTTTTAGTCCCCATAGATCCTCAGCTTTTTTAGTTAGAAACCATAATGAAGAAAAACGAGGAAAAGCTAAGATGGTTATTAATTATAAAAGATTGAATGATAATATATATGATGATGCCTATAAAATTCCAAACAAAGATTCTTTAATTAATTCTATTCAAGGATGTAAATATTTTTCTCAGTTAGACTGTAAAAGTGGATTTTGGCAAATTAGATTAGAAGAGAATAGTAAACCATGGACAACGTTTTCATGTCCTTGTGGATTATATGAATGGAATGTAATGCCATTTGGACTAAAAAAAATGCTCCTAAGATATTCCAACGAATGATGGATAATATTTTTGGAAAATATTCTTTTGTTTTTGTATATATTGATGATATTCTTGTCTTTTCATATACTCTTCAGGAACACATAAAGCATTTAGAATTGATTTTTGAAATACTAATTAGTCATGGATTAATAATAAGTAAAAAGAAATTGAAATTTATTTAAGACTCAAATAGAATTTTTAGGATTAGAATTAGAGGATGGACAAATAAAATTACAAGAACATATAGTACAAAAAATAAATAATTTTCTAGACAAACTTGAAGACTTAAAAACCCTTCAAAGTTTTTTAGGATTATTAAATTATGCTAGGCCATATATTAAAAACCTTAGTAGATTAGCTAGACCCCTTTATAGTAAAACAAAAGACAAAGGGTAGAGATATTTTAACCAAGAAGATATTAAACTTATACAAAAAATAAAAGAACTTGTGAAACATCTCCCAACCTTACATTTACCCTTAGAAAATGAATATAAAATAGTTCAAACTGATGCTAGTCAAACAGGATGGGGAGGTATACTTTTAGCAGTAACTAATATAGGAGAAGAAAAACTTTGTAGATATTGTAGTGAAACTTTTAATGATTATCAAAAGAACCTTAGTTCTACAAACTTAGAAATTGAAGCAATAATATTAGTCTTAGAAAAATTTCAATTATTTTTTAACCAAGAACAATTTACTTTAAGAACCAATTGTGAGAATATTGAAAAATTCTTTGAAAACAAAAATTTTTCAAAACTATCCACCAAAAGATGGATAAAGTTTCAAAACTCTTTAATTGGTTTCAAACCTAAATTTGAACATATTAAAGGAAAAGATAATATACTAGCAGACTGGTTAAGTAGACAAATAATTAATAATGTTGATGATACTAATGATTGATTTCATGATTACAGGAACATGGCTCAAAGAAAACCTACAAAAGCTAGAACCTTTCAATATGGAACCATATGTTTGAACGAAGTGTTAAATCCAAATCTGAGATTTAACTCTTTATTTTCTCAAAACCTTTTTGAAGAACATAAGGTTATTGTAGATAATTTTTGGTCTCTAAAACCACAGAGTTTTTCGAACCAAAATTTAGAATACACTTATGGAAAAACAGTGTCAGCTTTAGCCCAACATTTACAAAACCTTCAAAACCAACTGATTACTTTAGAAACCCAAAAATTCCAAAACCTCAAAATCTAAGAAAATCAAGAAAAACTGATAGAAGATTTGAAAACCAGTACAGTGTCAACCAATCAAACCAGTTGTTCGAACAGTCAACCTGAATTAATTAGTTTAATTAAGAAATCAGCTCTTCTGACTGAACAATATGAAAAGCTTGTTGTTAAAAACATAATTGGAGTTGATAACTACTCTTTCGTCAAAACTTTTTTCCTACAAAATCAACATAACAAAGTATTTAAAAATCAAGAACTTTTGTATAAACATTTTAGAACCAAAAATGCCGGGATAAAAACAGGGTATATGGCATATCACGACCCTGAATTTTTCTTTGTTATATATTTAGCTTATGTAAATATATCTGTTATAAATAAAGAAAATTTTGATTTAGTATCACAGCTCATGGATCATGGAATTTTAAAAAATGTTTTTATGAACCATATATCTCAAATCCCTGAAAATTTCCCAGAAAAATTGAAAAATATTTTAACTTATCTTTTTAAAACCGAAAAATATATAGATATTTCTTTTGAAACCATTCCACCTTTATTTCAACCCGATGGATCAGTAGTACCAACCTATCATCATGTACATATAAAACATAATAAAGAACCACTCATCCCTCAACAAGAACCAGAATGGGAAATGACCCGTTCAGATGAATTTCCAGAAATTTTTACTCGCTTTAGAGCTTTTCAAAGCTATGATCTTAGACCAACCCGGAATAAATTATTTCATCTCATTGGTGAAACAAAAACCATGTCTATATGGAGAGTAAAACCTTTAGAACACATTATTGTTCCAAAACCTTTTATTACTTCTGAAGAACAAGATTTTATAACCGAACTCAGTGTAGATATATCGGAACCATCTTCCTACCTCAGCGATGATGCATTATTTTGGGACAACCTGGACGATGAAAGTTATCATAATTTACAAAATGCAATGGAAGGGTGATGTCAGCAATGACGACATTGAGGCAGTAAATGAGTCTTCAACTACAAAAATTCAATGTGGCAGTACAAGTTCAGAAGCAGTAAAGACATCTACAGGCCACGTATTATGCATGTGATAAAAAGAGAGGAAAAAAGGACGAGAAAGAGACAAGAAGAAAGAGAAGAACGGATGAATAAACAAAAGTCAAAAGTCTCAGAAGTCTTTTATCATCTTTGTATTTATTTTATACCAAACCTCTGAACACCGTAAATATTTTTCCTACCGTCCAACCACTTGAATTTAATTCTCACCTGTATTATCACCTGTCACTTGTAAATGCTTTGCCTATAAATTAGTGGTGGTAAAAGAAAAGAAGTGTGCCCGAGAAAGTGTGTTCGAAGGTGTGTGCAATTGAGTGTCAAGTTGTCTGTGAAAGAAAGTTGTATCTTCAGCCTTGTACATTTATCAGCAATCAATAAGAAAGTAAGAATTAATTTTCTGTTAAATTTTTGCTTTCATTTAGAATTTATTTTATTATGTATTTTTCTTACCCTTAGAAAGTATTTTTTTAAAATAGTTTTTGAACAATATTTTTCTTTAGTTATAATTTAAAATAGAAAATAATGCTGATTTTCAATTATTTATATATAAAATAAAATTTAAAAACAATGAAAAATCCAAATTATTAAAATAGAATTATTATAGTTGCATGAATAGTGGTGCAATAAAGACCAAAAAAACTTATGTGAAAGATCATTGGGTGTTTTAGTCTATCATTATTTTATATCCTTAAAAGGTAATATATGAAAATTTAAAGGGTATATTGGTCTCTTAACATCTTATATCCTTTCCATTAATTATGTAAGTTATATGGACCAAATGTTAATTTTTGAACTCAGTTGGGCTCAAAACACAATTGTCCCTTTTATTTATATATTCTTCTGGCATTGACCACATGTTTAGGATGTGTTGCACTAAAATCTCATGATTAACTTGCAGTTCAAAATCACAAACTAGCTTATGCACATTCTTCATCATTTTCTATTTCTTAGCAACATATATGACCAAATGAAATTATTATACCCTAATTATATTTTTTTAACTAGGTGATAAAGATAATTAAAATTTTTTTATTAGAAGAAAACAATCATATAGGTTTAAATAGAATTTCACACTTAGCCATATGATAACAAATTTTGTCAATAAAATAAATACAACTTAAAATAACAAATTAAATAAAAAAATGAATAATTAAATTTTAAAATTTTTACTCCTACAAATTCACTAATGATTAAAAATATTGCATTTTAAAAAAAAAAAAACAAATCACTTTTTGCTTTCACAGTCTATATGACATTCCAACCTTAGATCCCATAGCTTGAGTAAGTTTGAGGCTAGATTTGAGACAACCCAGTGATACTACTTCTGTTAGTTCACACAAATTCAATAGATTATCACATAACTAGTGCATGCATAATCTTGCCTAGTATAATATCTTAATATAACTTGGGCAAAATCAGAGAGAAGTTGTGTTTATTGTAGCGAGAAATCAGAGGGAAATCATTGAATGATTTATAGGTTGTGAAATTAGAGAGAAAAAGATGAGCTTTGCTGGTTTGAAATCTAGAGTCTGTGAAGACAAGCAAAGAGCAAGATTATGAGAAAGGGTAACTTGAGCCTCAAAAATATGTAAATATATAAATTTGGCATCTATGAAATCGGTCAGGCCATAATCTAGGATGCAGCTATATCAACATGTACAGTCACAACTTTTTGTTGAGACATGTAAAGCTATGCGATTATATGCAGCATTTCTTGAAGAGACATGTGCCTCTCAGAACATTTGAAGTTAAGATGTTCTTGTCTTCAATTTGATTGCTCTTTGTGACTTTGAGATTCACATTCCTGTTGATGTTAAAAAAAAAATAATAATAATTAAAAGTAGGGCAAAATGTTAAATAGTGTGAGTTTGAATTAATAAAGTTTTAATCAAAATTGGAAATTAAGGTGAAATATCTAACTTGCCTTGATCACAAAGGATGCAAAGATTGACCAATCAGAGTTTTGAGTCTTTCACTAATCATATGATGGTTTCACTTTTAGTTGCTTGAGATATTCCATATAGATATCCATCAAACCTAAGGATAAGACATTAAATTGTGTAATTTTTGTATAATGAACTAGTTCACAAAATGTTTAATGCTTCAAAAGTGAAACTTACGAATGAAAGAATCAATCCCCGAATAATTTGATTTCTTATACTTACTTCGAGAATCTATCTCTTTTTTATACCAACAAATATGTATAATACAAAATAAAATAAAGTGTGAGGCACCACTTTAATCAGAATTATTAATTGACATGAAATGTTTGACTTGCCTGGATTAATAAGGACTTTCATGGCTTACCTGATAGAGGTTGGCCCCTTAACGTTATCCACTCGCCAATGTATCATGCCTTAACGTTATCCACTCAGCAATGTATCATGCCCTTCCAAAGCTTAATCAAGTCAACGGCTAAGGTGTAATTTCCTGCATTTACTTAAAAAAAATGTTTAATGTATGATCTAAAATAAGATGTAATTTTCTGCACTGAGTTATTTAATAAAAATGGTTTTTGAGTAAAATAGATTTGGATTTTAGCCTATGGAGGCCTATGGACTTTCAAAACAGGGGTTCACTAAGAAAAAAAAAGAAGAAACATGAGATCATAAGAAGAATTTTCAGCCCCTATAAATCACTTGGCCATATAATAGAAACTAAGAAGAAGAGAAAGGATCGTAGCTCACAAAAAGCTTGAGATAAATGTTTAGTATCTTCTGCAGCATATCCATCCAACAAATTTGCAAAGAAGCTCCAACCAGTTGTGCATATGGTCCTCTTCATCATCTTGGGCATCAACAACATTACTGTTAATATCCTGTGTCGTTGTATCCATTGGAGAATCGCTATGCTCAGTGCACTGTGTACAGTCATAGCTTGTTTGTGCGTTAGAATTAGTATCTTCTGCTGCTGATCTGGTATCACAACTTCTCTGCTCATCACTGTACTCTGTCATTGTCTGATGGTCGCACTTGGTAGCTTCTGTGTTGTCACAGCTTCTCTGAGCATCAGTACTGGTATCTTCTGGGATGTTTCTGTTGATAACATCACCTGTATATATAAGATAGTACCCACACTCTTTCACTTCGACTTGTGCATCCAAGCTATGAAATGAAGCCTTCAAACGTCTCCATTCGTTTGACCAGTACTGATTGTCAATAGCAACCTTGGGATAATAAGTCACACACATTTGACTTGATTCACCGCAAATTGGGCAGCAAGAAAACCGGACATCATCCACATGACAGCATTCATCTTTATCACCACAGATATTGAGCTCGCAATTCAACCAATCACAAGCCATAGGAATAAAAACAGAGTATAAAGCAAATCCTAAGAAGTCATTATTTCTGTACCAATCCATAGGAAGCTCTATTGTTATTTGAGATCCTTTTTTTTGCTGGCTTATCCACTCTGGAATTCCATTATTTCCCGAAATAACAACTCTGATTGCCTTGTTCCAATAGGAGCCGCATTCAAATTCCTGCACAGAAGTACAGTGTTAATACTCTGTGTTCATAAGGAAAAAGGGCTGAATGTTATGAAAATCATACCTCAATTGTTGATTTAAAGCATTTGAACAGAGAAAAACCAAGTAGACTTGATGGACTTGATAAAGTTTCCAAGCATGTGCAACTGTGGACTTCTAGAACTCGTAAACTTGGCGGAAGCTCTGGAACTTGTAGAAGCCTCTGGCAGTGACTCAAGTCAAGGACTCTCAGTTTGGAAAGTCGAATGATGCCTGCAAATATGCTACTAAAACAGTCCATGCTTAGATTTAGACCTGATGCGTGCAAACCCCCTAAACATTGCAAACTCCTGAGGTTCTCGGGAAGTTTCTCAAGTTTTGTACAGAAACTGATGTCTAGAGTTCTGAGAGAACTCAAATTACAAATGCTTTCTGGAAGACTCACAAGGTTGTCGCAATGTGCCAGGTTCAAAAATTGAAGCCCTTGTAGATGCTCAAATGATGATGGTAGTTCTTCTATAGCAGTTCCTGGAGCGTACAAATCCTTTAAACATTGCAAACTCCTGAGGTTCTCAGGAAATTTCTCAAGTTTTGTACAGAAACTGACATCTAGAGTTATGAGAGAACTCAAATTATAAATGCTTTCTGGAAGACTCACAAGGCTGTCGCAACGTGCCAGGTTCAAAAATTGAAGCCCTTGTAGATGCTCAAATGATGATGGTAGTTCTTCTATAGCAGTTCCTGGAGCGTACAAATCCTTTAAACATTGCAAACTCCTGAGGTTCTCGGGAAATTTCTCAAGTTTTGTACAGAAACCGACATCTAGAGTTATGAGAGAACTCAAATTACAAATGCTTTCTGGAAGACTCACAAGGCTGTCGCAACATGCCAGGTTCAAATATTGAAGCCCTTGTAGATGCTCAAATGATGATGGTAGTTCTTCTATAGCAGTTCCTGGAGCGTACAAACCCTTTAAACATTGCAAACTCCTGAGGTTCTTGGGAAATTTCTCAAGTTTTGTACAGAAACTGACATCTAGAGTTCTGAGAGAACTCAAATTACAAATGCTTTCTGGAAGACTCACAAGGTTGCTGCAATATGAGAGATTCAAATATTGAAGCCCTCTTAAATATTGAATTGATGCTGGTAGTTCTTCTATAGCAGTTCCATCTAAATGAAGCTCTCTTAAATTTTCCACATCCTCAAGGATTTCCGGAAAGCTCCTTAATCGTGAACAGCCTGAGCAGAAGAGAGTTGTAAGGGATTTCAACTCACATATGCTACTGGGAAGACGCTCAAGGTTTTTGCATTCCCGCAAACATAAGCTATCAAGTTCTAAGGGACACCCATTAGTGGGTAGTTCATTGATAGCAGTTCCCTTTAAACAAAGCTTTCGTTGGGATTGCACATCCTTTTGACATCCCCAGCAAATGGTGGGTATCATTGCTTTACCATGGTTCTGTTCATGATCATGGGCATATATAAGATGGATCCCACACTCTTCCACTTTCATTGCTTTACCACGTAAGAAGCCACAAAATGAAGCTGTCAATTGCCTCCATTTATTTGAGGGGTACTTCTTCACAATCTCCACCTTCGGATAATAAATCATCCACATTTTTGGTACAACATCATAGCAGTGACACGAGGGATAAAACTGGAGTTCATCCACAAACCGAATTTCATGACCACGCAAAGTCAAACCATACTTGAAGTAAGTTGCATCATTCTCCAGTGTCTCCTCAGATTCATTATCAAGTGGATCATAGACAGAGTACAAAACAAAACCCAACAAGTTGTTATTTTTATACCAATTTTGAGGAAGCTTTGCTACTACTTTAGCTCCCTTTTTGTGACGGCTTATCCATTTTGGAATTCCACACCTTCCAGAAATAATAAGATTTACTCCGGCAAAACGTTTTTGTCTAGGATGAATCTCACATTCAAAATCCTGCAGAAAATTTAATTAACACGTAAATCCCCATGTCTCCATAAAAAAAGTTTTGTTCTATGAATATCATACCTGAATCACTGATTTGAAGCAGTTGAATAGAGAAGACCAGAGTAGACCTGAAGAAGTTTCCAGCCGTGTGCACTCATGTACATCTAAGACACGCAAACTGGATGGAAGCGCTGGAATTTGTCGAAGCTCTTGACAGTGACCCAAGTCAAGCCGTCTCAGCATAGAAAGTTGATTGACCCCAGCAGGTATGCTCCTAAAAAGATTCCCGGTTAGAAGTAATTGTCGCAGAGATGATAGGTGGCAAATTTCAGTGGGGATTCCTCCTTCATCTATACTGCAGAAAGATAGATCTAACACTTCCAACGAGTACAAGCAGCAAATATCACTCAGGATTTCTCCTTGCATTAGCTTTGACCCACGTAGATTTAACGTCTCTAAGGAGCATAAACCTGACAAAGAAAGCAATTGGCAACATGTTGAATTTAAGCCACAAGCACGGAGATGCTTCAAGCTTTGCAGCCTCCCCAAGTTTTGCGGCAATTTGTGGAGTTTTGAACAGTAACTGACATCGAGAACTTCAAGAAAGCATAAATTACAAATGCTTTCTGGAAGAGTCACAAGGCTTTTGCAGCCGTCCAGATTCAAAATTTCAAGCCTATTCAAATGTTCGATTGATGATGGTAGCTCTTTTATAGCCGTTTCCTTCAAGTGAAGCTCCCTTAAGTTTTTCATATTCTCCAAGATTTCTGGAAAGTACTGTAAGACATAAACTTCAGAGGCACGCTCAATGGGTAGTAGGCTGATTGTCTGACCCTTTAAACAAAGCTTTCGGTGTTCCACGTCCGTCTGACATTCCAAGCAGCTAGCATCCACATCCTCAGTCTGTACTATTGGATCTTGGGCGTATATAGGTTGGAGCCCACACTTGAGCACCTTAAAATGATTGCGAGAGCCTATAAATAGAGCCTCAAGAAATGTGAATTGATTGGTGTGACAGCTCTCCAGAATAGCAGCCTTGGGATAGAATATCACCCACATTTGTTCTGATACACCTCCATCATGGTAGCATTTACAAGTAGTGCGAAAACTGAGATGTCCCACACACAGGGAAGAAAATCCATATCCTTCATTCAATGACAATTGACATTCTAACTCAGTGGAGAATGAAGATTCAGCTTCAAGTAAATAGTCACATTCATCGAGTGGAGCATAAACAAAGCATATAGCAATTCCCAAGAAGTCATTATTTTCAAAACAATACTGAGGAAGCTCCATTGTGATCTGATATCCCTCTTTCTGATTCCTTATCCACTTGGGAATTCCACTGCTTCCCGGAACTACAATACAGATTCCATGGCCAATGTAGTGAGAATCAGCCAGAAATACTCCATTTGATTTGCTCTCGTGTTTCAAATCCTGCACAAAAGGACAATGTAAATCCAGTGGGTCTGCCATTATGTGAGATTTTATGAGAGAGTTTGTTATCAGTTTTCAATAAATTGATTCCCAGTTTTAACTTTCTTTGATCTATGCTCCTGAATCTACTTAATATCCCTTTTAGATGACGGATAATCAATCAACATGAAAGTGAGTGACAAGATTAAGTGTGGAAACTGGAAGTGAGGGGAAACTGAAACCGAAAGTGAGTAGAATAAGCAGATCTCTTCTTCACTTGCAGTAACTTCTTCTCCATACAGATTCAGAGATCTTAGAATTGTAGCTTCAACTTAACTCTCAGAATCTTAAAGACAAAGTTCACTCAGGTTTCAAAAACTCACAGAAAAATTTCTCCTCATGTTTCTCTTAATCCCATGAGGCGAGAGACATGTAGCACACACTTATTGGCTTTTTTCCATGCAAGTTTCAAGGTGGAGCATCTAATGAACTAAAACATTCCCTCAAATCCTAGTGGAAGTTCACACTAGAAATTTCAGAATTTGCTAAAGAAAAGTTTAATTCATGTTATCCATGTATAAAAAAGCATGTGAGGGCATTTTAACTTCCTAATAATTATTATATTAAACTATAATTCTCATTTTTTACTTCATCACCACATTTTGGAGAGACTTTCGTCATCTCTTCCATGAATTAATTGATGTTTAAGGAGATATAATAAACTTTTAATTGAATTTAACATTATTTCTATCCTTATAGTCATCTTAAACTATTAATTTTTTTGTACACTCTTATCAAAATACAGAAAAACTTTAGAAAAAAAATAAAGATTTCAAAACAAGCTTTATAAAGTTATCAACACTTATTTACATCATTCTTTTTAAAAAAATTATAATTAAAAAAACGTCGTTTAAAAATTATAAAGAATAAATTTTTTTAGAAAAATATACTAGTTATTTGAAATAAAATATAAGGGAAATCAAAATTCTTAGTAAATGAATCGTCAAAAAACTATAATAGCTCTGCAAATGAGAAAAAAAAAATTATCAATGTCAAGAATGAGCAACAATTTTTTCTTTTTTTTTTTATTATAAATTTTTTTTATTCTTATTTTATGTATTTATTACAATTTTTAAATTAATAAATAAAGTTTTTATCACAAAATTTTAAAATGGCATGTATGCTTCAAAATTTACATATTGTTATTAGATGTTTATAAATTTCATTTATATCTTCAAAACTAGAATTATTAAACTCACATTTTAAAATAAGATATCAAATAGTTATTTTTTCATCCTTTAGCAATATCAAACGTTTTTTTGTACTTTATTAAAAAAAAAACTATTTTTTTTTAAATTAATGACTATTTTGTATAATACTTGTATAAATTATTTAATATATAAGTATTACTTATTTAATAGTTTATTTTTTTAATTTATTAGAGAAAGAGTGGTGCATATATAATTCAAATAAAAGGTAATTTCATATTGCAAAAAAGTTTGTGGAAAAAGGAAATTTGAACAAGGATTGAAATTTATAGGAACTATATCGGACACCTAGTTTTAGGTTTGTCCCATTCCAACAATCATGAATTGATAGTAGCCTAATCTCAAATCTAACTTTGTCAGACCCTTCCTTTACTAAGTTGATCAAACAAGTTGTTAACATGCAGAATAAGATATTTTTCACTTTCAACTTGTTGAGTCTTCGATAATCTATACACATTCAGAGGGATCCATTATGTTTCTTTTAGAATAATATTGGTGTGGCATATGAAGCTTTAGTTTGTTGGATGTATCCCATGTTAAGCAACTCCTTAAGTTGTTTCCTTAGTTCTTCTAAATTAGGTAGTGCCATCTTATGGGACCTCCATGACAGGAGGCTTAGCTCCTGGCTCTAAGTCAATCTTGTGCTCCCCTTCCCTTATTTGTGCGAGTTTCTTATGTAACTTTAATGGCATCTAAGGATGGCAAAGTTTGATACAATTTGTCAACCAGAGTCGAACCCAAGGCGTTTTTAGTGGGTTTGAGTTGAGTATAATCATGTTTAGGTCAAATTTGTGTAAACGTAAATAACTTGTTTAATAAGTAGGTTGTTTTTTAGTCAAACTACATAATACAAATTTCACCTAAATTGAGTTGTGTAATAATGATGTTAATTAACTAGATTATAACCATAACCTATTTAACCCACATTTGACTCATTTAAAACTTGATTTTGAATAAGTAGGTTAATTGAGTTATAAACATGTCAGATTGGGACGTTAATCATATTAACTTAAACAAGATCTAACTTGACTTTATTATTAAATAGGACAACATTATTAAATGGACTATATGACATGTTACTTATTTAATAATTAGGTTATGCCCGAGTTCATTCTTTTAACCTAATTATTATTTTTTGTGTCATGTTTGAGTTGATTTATTTAATCAAGTGTCTTTGCTTTGACACATTGTGAACATGATCCACCAACATGAATTGTCACTTCTAGTGGCTTCACATACTAGAACTCTTCAAGTACCACTTCAATTACCTTGTGAATGAGTTCCCTTATTGTATCGTTCTTTTCCTCCTTTAATGTAGCCAAGTAGGTCATTTGCTTATTCTTCAATCCTTTCTTTACTTGCATAGTTGATAGCAAGAGGATCTCAAGTGTACCTTTATTGTCTATGAGGACTACACATAGCAAGTTGAATCACATTAAAATTTGAAAGATCAAGAAAGGGTTAAATAAGGAAATGAGCGAGTCAAGACTCATAGACTATGTGGAAAGGCAAGACGAGGTTATGATGAGTTTGGGAGATGTGGATTGATCATTATAAATTACAAAAGAAGGCACACAAACATGGATATGAGGCATAAATCAAATTCATCAAGTTGGATGGAAATTTGGAACTTAAAATCTAGTGGCATCATGTACTTTGAATTTGAGGTGAAATTTAAAGCATTTCCCCAAGTCCATTTTTGGCAAGCTATAACTCTTTCGAAGCTCTGGAATTCAAGAATCCAACGCTTCAAATGGTGCACAAATCGGAGTTGAAACGAGGAAATTATATGCATTTGAAGCAAACTAGTTAGAGAAGAATGTTGAGTTCGAAATTCACTATGCATTTCGAACTCAACCCTTTGATGTTGAATTGGACCTCCTTCCACTTATGAGTTCGAAATTGACTTGGAGCTCACCTAAATTTCGAACTCAGCCACTAGTGATCATGTTTGAGGCTTGAGACATGTCGAAACGAGTTTCAAATGCCCCCATCAAATTCGAAATGCATTATACTCATCTAGAACTCATAATTTTTGAAGCTTTTTAGGTTGTTTATGACTTTTCCTTGTAAAAAGTGGCCAATGAGAGTATTCCACATGTTAGGTCATTGATAATACTATATAAACTCTCTTAGTTCTAGGGTTTAGAGATATTTTTCCAAGAGTTTGACATTTTGTGGTGGAAAAATACAACAACTTTGGTTTGTTTCTCTTCTTCTTTAGCGAATATATTGTTTTTTAATTTCTTTTGATTTAACTTATGGAATTTTACTCTTTTATGGAGTGTGATTATGGCATCACCCCCACGGGCTAAAAGCTAACTTGGGGCTTGAAGCATGAAAACCTAAGGGTTAAGAAACTTACAGAGATAATGAGTAAATCTTATAATAATGAGATTAATTATTGGTTGAGTCACAATTTATCAATTTGATTTTTACCCTATCCTTGTGAGTTAATTTAGGGAATAATATAGTAGGCTATTACTCGATACTAGTGATTCTTGGTAACTCTTGATCATTAGTTATCCTGGTCTTCCCTATCGTTATCTACCCTATAACAAAGCTATGAGTATGAAGAGTTAAAAAAACAAGTCTTAAACTGGTAATTCATCTCATTTACTTAATGGTTTTAGGAGTCTATTTAAAAAGGAAAATTAGGTTTCAAATGCAATTTTGAGTTTTAGAGCTTGGGTCGATCGCAAGTGGCTAAGGATCCTAGAACCTTAAGATCATGTTACTTAAAGACCTCTGTTCTCTCTATTTCTATACCTTAAGTTGGATTGAGGAAAGCCTAAGAGTTTTTTTTTGATAAGTAAGCACAGAATATATTGATAAGAGGCCAAAAAGCCACACGTATACAGGGGGTATACAAATTAGCTAAGCCTCACCACCACAAAAACAACAAAAAACCCACCAGCCCTTAATTGGAGGCTATCCACTCCAACGAGCCTATAAGAGACAGCGACCTCTCTCCACTATACATTCTCGCCCAACACCATAAATTACAAACAAAACAATTTTTAAGTTTCTGAATATCTATCATCCCTCCCCTAAAAGCAAGCCTATTTCTTTCCTTCCAAAGGGTCCAAAAATGTACAACGGTATAGACTTCCATATCTTTTTCCTTTTTTTCCCTACAAAAGAGCCCCTCCAGCTTAACAAGACCTCCTTTACAGTTTCTGGAAAGACCCACTGAACACCAACCAAAGCACATATCATATCCCATAGGACTTTTGCCACTATACAATGAATGAGGATGTGATTTACAGTCTCCTCTTCGCAACCACACAAGAAGCACCGATTAGGGAGGTGCCACCCTCTTTTCTGAAGCCTATCAAGCGTAAGCACCTTACCCCATGTAGCTTCCCAAGCAAAAAACAGAATTTTTGTTGGGACTTTATCCACCCAAATGTTGTTCTTCGGAAAATTATTAGCCACGGTATTTACCACCAAGTTGTATGCTTCTTTTACTTTAAACTGTTCGTTTCTCCCCCCTTTCCAAAAAACAGCATCCTCTTCTAAAGTAGGCTTGAACCCCCTCAAAAAATGGAGCATATTACCTACCATTTCCAGCTCCCAATCATTGAAACCCCTCACAAATCTTAAATCCCAATCACCATGGCCCACATTCTGATCCCACATTTCTTCTACTGTGCCATTCCTATTAGCAGCCATCTCATAAAGGTGAGGAAACCTTTGGGACAGCACTGTACAACCGCACCAGGGTCATTCCAAAAGCTGATTTTGGAACCATTCCCCATATTAAACGCCATGTTTTCCCAACACCAATCTTTTTCCTTCATAATTTCCTTCCAAACCCCTACTCCAAACGCCCCATTAGCCTTTTTGGTCATCCAACCAAGACCCTCTTGCCCGTATTTCGCCAAAAGCACTTGTTTCCACAGATTTTCCTTTTCATAAGCAAACCTCCAAATCCATTTTCCCAACAAAGCCTTATTTAGCGGGGTTAGCTTCCTTAGGCCAAGCCCCCCCTTTTCCTTCTCCGTACACACAACCTCCCAATTAACAAGGTGCACTTTCCTTTCCAAGTTTCCTCCTCCCCAAAGAAAATCCCTTTGCACTTTTTCAAGCCTTCTCGCAACCGACTTTGGCATACGGAAGAGAGACATTTGATACAATGGTATACTAGCCATTGTGCTCTTAATAAGAATAAGTCTCCCGCCTTTGGAGATATATTGACGCTTCCAATGCGCAAGTCTTCTTCTCATCTTCTCTTCCACCCCATCCCACACGGCAGCACTCTTGTTAGGAGCCCCCAAAGGCAACCCTAGATACACCGAAGGCAAAGAGCCCACCTTGCAGCCCAATTCCGCAGCCATCTCCTCCATCTCTTCCACCTCTCCAACCGGGATTATTTCACTTTTATCCAGATTTATCCTTAACCCTGAGGCGGCTTCAAACCAAAATAGAATCCAACTCAAATAAGTTAGGAACTCCTTCTTGGCTTCACAAAAAACTATAGTATCATCCGCAAAAAGCAGATGGGAAACATGCACAGGCTGCCCTCCTCCTCCTCGGATCCTACACCCCGACAAAAACCCCCCTTCAACAGCCCTCCTAATAAGATTGTTCAACACCTCCATCCCCATCACAAAAAGGTAAGGGGAAAGGGGATCTCCTTGCCTCAACCCCTTAGAACTAGGAAAGAACCCAGCCGACACTCCATTCACCAACACCGAAAACTTGGCTGTGGAGATGCAACTCCACATCCAACCCATCCACTTTGGACCGAACCCCATCTTTCTCATGACTTTCATCAAAAATTGCCAATTTAAACTGTCGTAGGCTTTCTCTATGTCCAGCTTACAGATAAGACCTCTCTCTCCCCTTTTTTGCCATGCATCAATTACTTCATTTGCAATTAAGGAGGCATCAAGGATCTGCCTCCCCATTACAAAAGCATTCTGATCAGTAGATACCACTCTCCCTATCACTTTTTTGAGTCTATTGGCTAATACCTTGGCCAAGAGTTTGTACAGCCCCCCCAAGAGACTGATTGGCCTGAAATCCGCAAGATCCTCTGCCCCCCCCTTCTTGGGAATCAAAACCAGAAACGAATTGTTAATGCTCTTGATGAAGGCCCCTTGCTCATAGAACTCTTTGAAAAATTCCAGCACCTCCTCTTTAACCAGGCCCCAGCATCTTTGCCAAAAAGCCATAGTAAAGCCGTCCGGTCCCGGGGCTTTGTCCCCATTCATCTCTAACAGGGCACTATGGATTTCCTCCTCCGAGAAGGGGTGCTCCAAGTTCTCTGCCTCTTGCTGATTTAGTTGCTCTAACTGTAGCATTTCAATATCCGCCTTCCAATCTGAATTTTCCATAAGTAAATGTTGGAAAGCATTAACAACCCCTTCTCTCACATCCTTCTCCTCAGTCATCCACACCCCATTTATCTTAATTCTGTCCATATGATTGAATCTACGATGGGCAGCCACCATACGATGGAAGTAGCCAGTATTTTTGTCCCCTTCCCTTAGCCATAATTCTCTGGAATGGTGCCTCCAGTGAGTTTCCTCCAACGATACCCACTTAGCATAACTGTCCTTTGCTTCCTTTTTTGATATTGTTTCCTCCTCTGATAGTCTTCTCTCACATTCCACCATGTCCCAGTGATCCACTAATTGAAGGGCAGCAGCTTTATTATCTTCCAATCTCCCAAACACTTCCCTATTCCACACTTTAAGCTTTTGCTTCACTGCTTTCATTTTTGTGGCCAGCCTATAGCTGGCACTGCCTCTCACCTCCACTCCCTGCCACCAGCTATGGATTAACTCTTGGAACCCTTCAACATTAAGCCACATGTTCTCGAATCTGAACGGAGAAGGACCTCTTCTCACAGTTCCACCCTCCAGCACCACCGGAAAATGATCCGAAACAGGCCTAGACAACCTTTTTTGAGTCACGCTACTGAATTGATCTAGCCAACTAGAAGAAACCAAGAATCTATCCAACCTGGCCCAATATAGATTATTAGGCCCCCCACTCCACGTATAATCTCCTCCTTGCATCGGGAGATCAATCAGACCTAGCTCATCTATAACCTGAGCAAATTTCCTCATTGCTGCAGAAATTCTCCCTTGTCTATTCCTCTCATTTTGAGAAAGAATAACGTTAAAGTCCCCCCCTACACACCAGGATTCTTCCCATAATCCTCTAATTGCCCCTAACTCATCCCACATACAGTCCCTTTCATTTTTGGTGAACGGACCATACACCCCCGTGAACACCCAGACAACTCCATCTTCCACCTTCCTAAAACGACAAGAGATAGAGAATTGACCCTCCTCCCACTCCAACAGCTCCAGCAGCCTTTTATCCCAACAGACCAGAATGCCTCCTGCCGATCCACAAGCATCCAAGGCCCTCCAATCCAAGAATCTTCCCACTCCTATACTTCTAACCACCCACTCAGACATCAATTGAATTTTCGTTTCCTGTATACAGAATAAATCTACTTTCTGACTTTTCACAACGGCTTTAATTAATTTCCTTTTAGAACTATCGTTAGCTCCCCTCACATTCCAACACATAATTTTAAGCTTCATTCACTTCTACAATTTGACACCCTCTGTCCTGTGAAGGACTACTCTGCTTGCTTCCTCCCTCATAATTTATTGAGCATTCCAGCCTTTTCAACTCCCTTTCAAATTTTGTCTTCTCTAATACACCTCTACTGTATATCTTTTCTCTTCTTTTTCTGATTTTTGCCAGGAAATTTAAGATCTCCTTCTCCAACCCTTCTGTCGAGAAGCCCAAAAACTGGCTAAATTTGGCCAGATTGCAATCCTCCCATCCATTCTCCCTTTCCTCTCTAGCTTCTTGAGTCACAGCCAACTGTGACCCTCTCTCCCACTCCTTTTCGATATTATTAACAATGTTGACTTCGATCAAATCCCAGCTCCCACCTCCATTATCGACAGATTTACACCTACTCAACGGGGTGTCATTTTGAATCTCCTCACAAGCAACCCCAGAATGATCGTAAAACTCCCCCTCCGGAGCCCGATCAAAAGGAAGAGAGGAAAGAGAAGAATACCCCGAGGCCCTAACCCCCTTTGAATCAGAATAGACCCATACCTTGATTCCTCTTCAATTAAAGCCCGATCAGTCATTGAATGAGACGGTGCCATTTGCTGCTTCCATCCGTCTTCCTTCTCCCTTACTTTGACAAAATCATCTTCTCTATTTCTTCCCTCACTGTACTCATCCCGCGCCCAGAGAGAGACCCTCTCTAACTTACCATTTCTGCTCTCAGGCTGGGACGGGCTTAAATAACCCCCCACCAGACCATTATTTCCAACCAAATCTGGGCTTGCATCAGCCCACCAACCTGGCTTAGAATAGGATGGCCCAATCCCAGGCCCATCCTTCTCAATCACCACCCCTTTTAGCTTTAGCCCTTTTAGATGGCTCACTGTCATTTTTTCCCCTCCTTGGGCCTTAGGAGATAGCGGAACCTCATCAGGCCCAGCCCCATCAGACGCCACCCCATGCCGATTTGGAAAAGGGCTGGACCCATTGGACTCCTTCCTGCCCACATACGGACCTGACTGAAGAAGCCCATCCTTCTGACCCAGATCCGCAGGAGACCGGGCTCCAGACCCTGCTCTGGCCCGCTTGCCAGTCCTATCCCCACCCACTCCTCTGACTTGCCCATCAGTCGCGTCAGCATACAGCAGCAGCGTCTCGGGCCTTGCACTGTCCAACTCACCAACGCGCGGGGTAGCGCGTGCCACAGCTTCACCCCTGACCTCCTCACTGGGTTTTCCTTTCATACGGCTGCCCGGCGTCACCTTCCTCATCTCCGGCCTCACTTCCCACCAGAGAATAAGGGAATAACACACCTCCTCCACCACTATATCTAACCTGCTCGGCAAGCTTCCATTCCTTATCTTGACACGGATGCGAGCCCATTCCAGTTCCACCATCTTCTCCGTCTTGGGATCCATGGCTACAAAACCTCCACACTCGTCCCCCACTTTCCGCAAGATGGACGGAACCCATAATGAAACTGGAAGCCCTAGGATTTTTACCCATACTTCCTTCCTGCTCCCACCTTCATCCTCACATCCACACCTAGGACTCCATCGTTCTAGCCCTAGCTGGACACCTCCCACCCGCCTGCTTCCAGAGGACAGAACACGATCGGCTTCCCCCTCAAACTGGAACTCCAAGAGAATCCTGCCCTTTTCCATCCTTGCCAGCCCTAGCTTACCCTGCAACCCCCAGGATCTCGCCATTAACCATCCTAGTCTCTCCATGTCCATTCCATTTTCTGAGTTAGAATTCCAGCTACCTACAAGGCAATGCTCCAGTTTACGCAGATTCCCCCTGATCTCCTCTTCTCTCACTTCCACTCTTATCACTTCCCCCTCCCTGTCATTCGCCCCCTTTACCATATCTGCAAACGACTGCCCCATACTTGCTTTCAACATGACCCTTTCCTCCTGCTTATTCTCCTCTTTGCCATTGCTTCCTACCACCTTCTTTAACATCTCCGCCATGAGGTTCCACCCCCCTCTCTCGCCTCTCCCTTTTGGAATAAAGATATTGAAACTCCTCTTCTCCTGTTCAACCACCCCTAATCTAATGAAAGACCCTGCTTTGTTCTCATCCCGCACCATGGAATAGGCTCTCCCATTCTCCCTCCAACCTCTTTCCCATTTTCCTTTATCCTCTGCCTTAATACACTGGATCAGGCTATCCAGGAGTATTTCTGCACTCAACAGCCCCAAACGGACCCATGAAGAAACCCCTCCCTTGCTTTCCTCAATAACGATTTGGGTTTTGCCCTGTTTCTCCTCCACCCCGATCTCGAAAATCTTTGACTCCACCCCAAAACTCCCCTCTTTCCTTCTTCTCCTTCTTCGCTTTCCTTCGCGAAAACCTCCCTCATCGCCCTCGCTCGCTCTCTCGCTCCATTTGAAAAAAAAGGTTCACCTTGGTATTAGGAAAGCCTAAGAGTTGAATCAATTGAATTAAAAATCAATATTCATTTTGTTATTAATTTAGTTTCTTTTACTTAGTTTTACTAAATAAAAGTTCATTCACATATTTTTTTTTCACTTTAGGATTTAAATAAAAGTGATTCATTTATCCTAGTATTGAAAAATTCCATAGCCAGTCCTAGATGATCATACCCAGAGTACTATAAAAGTTGTAGTGACTCTTTCTCTGGTTTTTCTTAATCAAAGTTACTACATAAAAAGACTTAGTATTTGAACAAAAGAGAAAAACGATCAGAATTCAAGTAAAATGGGATGATCAATGTTAATGAATTTTTACCATAATAAAGAATGATACTTGATTCTAGACTACTTAGGTATGGATCAAAAGATTTAAGGATGACCATTATGAACTATGAAAGAAGGCATACAAACATGGATAATGAGGCATGAAGCAAATTCATTGGAAATTTAGAACTCAAAATCTAGTAGCATTATGTACTCTGAATTTGAGGTAAAATTTGGAGCAGTTCCCAAAGTCCATTTTAGGCAAGCTATATATTGTTTCAAAGCTCGAGAAGTCAAGAATCAAATATTTCAAATGGTGTGCAAATCGGAGCTGAAATGAGAAAGTTATGCACATTTGAAGCAAACTAGTTAGAGAGGAATACTAAGTTCAAAATTGACAACTTGAATTCGTAACGGTTTTTGGTCATTTAAAACTCAAATGAATGCAAGGAAGCTTTTGCCAGAGGCTAAGTTCGAATCTGCCTACCTATTTCGAATAAGAGGCATGCATTTCAAACCTAGAAATATGGAGTTTTTGCATGGGCAATGGGTTAGTTTGAAATTCCCTGTGAATTTTGAACTCACTATCCTGATTTCAAACTGAGCTCTCTCCTACCATTTACAAGTTTGAAATTGATTTGGAACTCACCCAAATTTCGAACTCAGTTGTTGGTGATTGAGTTTGAGCCCCGAGATAGGTCGAAACGAGTTTCAAATGCCTCAATCCAATTCGAAATGCATTGTACTCATTTAGATTTCATAATTTTTTAAGCTTTTTAGATTGTTTATGACTTTTCCTCGTAATAAGTAGTCAATTAGAGTGTGCCACTTGTTAACTTCTTGTTAATCTAGGCAACTAAGCAATTAAAATATAGAAACATCCCCTATAAGTGTTCTTCCCATATTTAGACCTTCCATCCCTAGTCAACATTTGTATGAAAAATGATTTCTACAAATAAATTGGTGTAATACCACAATCCAAGTTTATAAGTACCAACCACAAACATAATGATTCTCTTAACAACTCCAAGGTGTGATTTCTTCAGAAGATTGTTATCAAGCATAAACTCCTGTGCTATAGGTTTATCCAACCTAATTGTCATTAGATAAATAAGGCTTCCAACCATTGATCTATAGGTGGATAGATTTACAAACTTACCACTCCTATCTCTTGTAAAATTTTTCCTACGACTTTTCTATTGTCATGGCCTAGCTAAGTTCATCCATCTTAATTTAGCTTATAGAGGGGACCCTATCACTAACATTTCCAATCACATTGTTGATAGGATGACCACTAGTTTCTCTTATTTTGCTCCATGTGGATGTTTGCTTGATTTTCAACATTGAGTTCATTCACATTCTCAATCATTTAACTCTTTTTTCCTTGCCTAAATCTAGAATGTTTGATGAAATATCCTTAGGAAAGACACATTATTTTCTCCTAAGTCATCTATCACAACATTGATCGATTCAATTATAGCTCTTGAACTATTAAAGAATATCTTAAAGGCTTTAATCCTTGTTGAGTATCTAAAAGAAATTCTTTCAGAACTCTTTGATTCAAACTTCCCTAAGATTTTAGAATTGTTTACATAAGACATTGTTTCTAAAAACTATATTTAGCAAGTCCTTTTGGTTCTAGCATATGGGTGGACTCAGTTAGATGTATAAGATGTTGTGTTTATGGATTCAACTGATAAAGTTGTTAGAACCTTTGGATTAATCCATTCTGAGCCTGGGATCGTTGGGCTGTATGCAAAAACTATCCTAGGGATCTCTAGATCTAGGCAATAGAAGCATATACATGAAAAACTATAGATCTAAGTGCTTAAGAAAAATACACCTTCAATCTTGATGATTCCAAAATGATTTAGTCGATGAAGAAGCTGGTGCAAATCTCAAAATCCAAGAGATCTTTTGCTCAATGGCTCTTTTTCCTGGATCTAGGCACTTGTGGATGGTAGAATCCTCACAGAGGGGTGGAGACTAGGGTTCTTCTTTGGATTCTAAAAAAAATGAAAGAATAAAAAAGCTCTAACCCCTATAGGGGTTTATATCTAGGATTCCCTATAGGCTTAAGTGACTTGAGTCAATCTTAGGCTTAGGGGTTACTAAATTTAGCCCACTTAGGTCCTCATTAATTAATTAGCCCTATTTGGGTTCAATTAAGTAATCATCCCAATCCAAAAACATCATTCATAAAATCTAAAGCAACTTTGCATTTTTACCAAAACATCCTTATGCACATATATGAATAAATAACCCATATATCCCTTAAGCAATGGGTCACATAGAAGTATGAGCTCAAGTAAGGACCATTGGGATTTGTAGGAAAATAGTGTTCCTTTATAATCTAATTCTAAAGCTCACTTAACATCTCACTACAAAGAATCAACTGCACTATAATATTCTATGATATTACATTAATATAAAATACATGGGTTTGTGACTTACTAACAACTGAATGCAAGCTCCTCATGAACCGGTGTTCATAATATAATGAGGTGAATGCTATCAATTTCTTAAGATTACCTCTCCAATCCTTGAGTTATAGATCATTCCATTATGTGATAAATTGACATACTCTAACTCACAAGGAACATATGTTAAATTCTACAAAATGAATCACTGCAGCCATAGATTTTATGATCACATATCCTTAAGATCATTCGAGGAGACACACTCTTAATCCCATGAAATATCAAGATGCGTATCTTATGAATATCTATTGTCATCTACCTTAATCAACAATGACCCAATGCATAGGGAATATATGACCACCCTACAGTTTCACTCATAGGGTCAAAGTCACTAAAGACTTTAATACCATCTCAATATTCTCTCAAAAAGGTTGAGAGTGCATGCGGTATAGTAGCTTGGTAAATCATGACTACCCCAAGAACTGATGTCATGATTCATTGTAAATTTTGTCCAATGTGCAATCATATATGCTAATGTACTCACCTTAGAAAATTCATCTCAATAAAGTCATCTCTTCAATTAGAAAGTAGTGCACTTAATTGCAAATGGATTGTCTAAATCCATGAACCAACTTTGAACCAGTCAAAAATCTTTCAAGGAACCTATGTGTAGACCCCCATTTTGGGGATTGTTATTGTTTCCATTTTATTTTTTTTTGGCTAGATGGAGGAGTTTTTGAAGAGCACATGCCCTTTTTGGAGAGGCTATTAAAAAAGGTGGCAGCACGTCTATTAGTGGAGGTATTGGTTTTCTGAAGAGGCAACCAAGGGAAGACACGTAGCAAGGAACCATTGGGGGGCAACATGGGTATTCGTGAGTAGCAAGAAACGGAAAAGGAGGAGAAAAGCACAGAGAAAATGGGCATTCTGGGCTGGATAGAGTGAACGAGAAAGAGAGGAGCTGGGTAAGAACATTTGGGGAGCAGAGATTGGGAAATAGGAGGGTAGGTAGCTGTTTTGAAAAAGCCATTTTGAGAGAGAAGGAGAAGGATTGGAGTAGAGAGGTTTTTAGGGAGAGTTAGAGATAGAACGAACTGAGCTGTGAGGAAGGAGAGCATTTAGCAAAGAAGAAAAGTTCACAGAGAGAGGATTGAGGAGAAGTTTTGTTCGAGAGAAGAACCTCCCAAGTATGAGCACTGTGTATTTCTTGTTCTTCTTCCTCATTACTTTTGCTCTTCCTATATTTCTTGTTGTTTCTGGCTCCCATTCATTGTTTAGACATGGATATCATTGGTTATGTGTTCATTGCTATTGTTTCTCTGGATTGCTGTGACTGTGCTTAGATGATTCATGTCACTCTTTCTGTGGCTTTGTTTAAGCGTGGTTTAGTCTTACTTTAGCTGTCCTGTGATATGCCTAGATCATGTTTTGGTCCTGTGCCCACCTAGGTTCCCCACCTGTTCATAAGCTCATTGATTTCAATGAGATAGGACTTGGTTTTATGATTCTTTAGTTTGTGTGATGCCTTGATTTTGGGGTGTTCCTTTGTCCTTGGCTCTTATCCAAATGTAGGGGTCATATGGAAAGAAGACCTGGGTCTAGTTATGAACTCCTGCAAAGGTACGTGCACTCAGGCCGAGCATGTTATCAGAGAGCAAAGTTCTCATTCCCAGTGGTTAGATTGAGTCGATATCATCAGTTGGGAATCTGGTTGTTCTAGTAGAAGAAGGTATGGTTGATAGAGCCCCCTAACCTTCTTAATGGATGCAGAAAGGTATCGACAAGACTGGAGGACATTGTGATAGGCTTTGTGGACGGTATTTTTCCCCACCATCCGAGCTTTGCCACCCACAACGTTGAACCATACGGGCCCATCGAAAAGTACAGAGGAAAATGTGAAGTTGATCTTAACACTAAAAGGAACTTCTGTAATGGGACGATGGTTGGAGCCCAATATTTTGCAGAGGCTGCAATAGCAGCTGGTTCATTTAATCCTTCAGTTGATTTTGCTTCTCCTTTGGATGGTGATGGGCATGGAAGTCACACAGCAGCTATTGCAGCTGGAAATAATGGAATTCCAGTGAGAATGCATGGGTATGAGGAGATTGCAAGAGGAGGATGGGGTCAGTTTTATTTACCATCTGATGCATTTGGAGTAGAATATGAAGGCAGTGAATGTCTGGGTTCAGACACTAATTAGCTTTCCAAGGGATCGGTCGGATGGGTATCCCAAGTTTTTTAAATTTGAAGGATTGTACAAGGGTTTTGTTCTTCTTTGGAGATATTGGATTCCATATGCATTGAGGAAATCTGCTTGTTTTGGGACCATTACAATGTTAAGGGAGCAATGTCATTTCTTCAGCTTCAACTATGCTAGTGTCATGACTGAGCAACTCAAGATAGTAAGAAAGGTACATGTTCATATCAAAAAGGGGGCTTAGTCATGTACAATACCACTAATGCAGACCTAAATACTCAAATCAATATCAATGTAAACAATGATAAATTACTGGAAACTCAAGCATAACTTTTTTACATCATATCTTGCTTGTAAGGTCTCTATCTTAACACAAATAATCAGGTAAGTTCTTGAAATCCAATATAATATGTGCTATCTCTTGAAGCACTTTATTTTTCCTTTCAATAACTTCATTTTTCTATGGAGTTTTAGATGTTAAAAACTCTTCTTTAATTTCCTTCTCCTCACAAAAACTCTTGAAGTCAAAATCACAAACTCCTTTCCTCTATTATTTCTAATCTTGCTTATTAAAAATCCATTTTTATTCATCATTTGAAGGTATAACACTTTGAATCTTAGGATGTCCTTCTTTCTTCCTAGGCATTGCACTCTTATAGGACCCATTAAATCCATATGTAACATCTCTAAGATCCTAGAAGAAGAGAAAATCATATTTTTCTTCTCACTCATGTGAATTCATTTTCCTAGATAGGACAAATAGCATTTTTAGGCTTTTTAAAATGGGAATTGCTTTGATTAGTTCTTTATTTGCAATCCTAGCCAAATCCTTAAGAGTTTAAATGCCCTATCCTACAATGCCACACGTCTTTGGATGTTAAATTCACATCTTACAACCATGTGCACTAGATGACGAGGAAGAAGTAGAGAGGTGTACTAAGGCATAACAAAAATGATCAAAAATTCTATTTCTTACCAACACATATCCTTGAATAGACACTAATTTTGAATAAAATGAACAAAGCACATCTAATCACAAATTTAACTTGAGTTAATAAAGTTTGCTTTCAATCCCCTAATATATAGTAACCCCTCGAGTATAGATAAATTTGGACCTTCTATTGTACCTTTCGCTTTCAAGTTGGTTGTATGTAATACAACCATCCCCAAATACAACCAAACTCCCTTTATAGGTTCAAATTTGGAGAAAGACTCTAAGTTCATTATTGCTTTTACCATTCCCAAATACAACCAAACACCTTCTATGAGTTCAAAAGTGGAGAAAGATCTAAGTTCGTTGTCATACAACTAGAGCAACGACTCTCAAAATCCAAAGTGTGTTTTCTCTAGTTCTTAGGCCCTATGGTCAACTAAGGCTTTTTGGTTCTCCTTCTTAACCCAGATTTTCTTTCCAATGGGCGATTTAAAGCCTATTTAAGAACTGTTTTTAAAAATAATTTTTCACTTCTTAAAATAGAAAACTATTTTCTAGACTAAAAACATGTTCGGTAACTTTTTGTCATGTTATAGTTTTTTGGGAACTTGTTCTGAAAATAAGGTTTGTCCTAATAATATATTTTAATTTCTTTCAATTGTTTTCATTTATTATCTAGGATTTTTTTCAAGACAATAATGGTAAAAATATAAAGAATGGTGAAAAATAAAGCACTACAAATAAAAGTTATTTTTAAGAAATATTTGGAAATACAAAAAATATATTAAGAATGTTCTAAGTTTCCAAATAGACTTTTATTCTAGAAAACATTGGACCAACTATTTTTGAAAACTTGTTTCAATAACCATTTTTTTAAGAATTATTTTCAAGAAAATTCCTAAATAGGCCCTTGACCTTTGAAGATATAAAACTTAGCACTAAGTTTGGTGTTTTATTTTTGGATTTTCTTGGTCTTGCAAGCTTTATGATGATCTTGCAATATTTTCTTTAATTTACTTTTTAGTTTACCAGAGCATTCGACTTGTCTAAGTATTGAAGAAATAACTTTGGCTTACATTCAACTTCTTTTATGGACAAAGGAATGAAGCTAGATCAAATTTCTTTCAATTTAGTCAATTCTAATTTATGTGGCTCATAATTAGATTTTAAGAATTCAAATTTTTTAACAAGGTACCATGCTCATTTTCAAGGTGAGAGATATTTTTCAAGCAAGGAAGTATTCTCTCATACTCTTTTTATCCTCATCCAACTTTTACAATTTTCATCTTAAGGCACTAATCATACAAGGCTTCCTAGGCAATCTCAAATGACAACTTTTCTTCCAAATATGTTGTATCATTAGATGAACCTTCAAAATTTTCAGATTCAAGTTCACTTTCAATTTTAACATTTTTCTTTTCTTTGCAAATAGATATAGAAGGTAACAAGTATATCAACAATTTCATCAGGCTTATCATACTCAAAAGACACAAATATCATCAACATCGTGTGACAATAAATCGTAATTATGTTTATGCATGTTTCTAGCAAATTAATGCAATGAAATTTGTACATTTCATCAAAATCATACCAAATTACTTCTATGACCTTATTCTTTTGACATTCAAGAAAGTAACCTGTCTTGACACAACAGAAACTTTGAATCAACTACATCTTTTTTGTGTTTTTTTTTTTTCATCTTTTTATCACATTTCTTTTCCCTTGTTCATGGTCTCAAATAGGTTAGCCTTTGTTTCTTGAAGCTTTTTGAACTTTTTGAAAGTTTATCAAGCCTATAAATTTCAAACATTGGTCATTTTTTATTCCTATTCTAATTCAGATGCATGTTCATCTACTTTTAGTGCACTATTAATGTTTCTTCTTCTTAGGAACACTTGGGGTCATCTACAATTGAAGGGAGCCAACTATCTCATCTAGCTTAATTGAATCAATAGTGTTCTATTCCTCTATTGTTATGACCTTAGATCTAAAACGATCAAAGGGGATCTTAACAGTTTTCAAGTAACCTTGGAATCAAGTATAGGCTTACATAGATTGAAAGTTAGTATTCACAATGTCCATGATTTCAATAATATATTTAGAAAATATTTTATGTTCATCCATGTGAGCTGCCCTCAAATTTTGTTGTGAGCATTTGAAGTTTGGAAATTTTTACAACACTTTCCTTCATGTGTGACTTAATGCTCTTTTCCTGTATTCTTTTTAAATTCATTAGTTCTTATGACACCAAAGAGATCCTAGATCTATGCTCACCAAAAGTTCATTCCTTCACCTATCCCAACTTTACATAGTTTTTCCTACCCTAGTGGATATATATCCCATCTCTATCTAGCACCATATCCAGATATCAACCAAATTGAACAGAACTCCAATCTCTGTTAGACTTCATTTTCAGGAAGTATATCAGTTTTACCTTGGAATGAGCATAATTATCTCATTTGAAGTATGGATGTCTACCTATAGAGGTTCCTTCTCAATGAATTTCCATCTTAAGAGAATATAGTTTATCCATATTGAGAACATGAGCAAACATGTTTGATACGATTTATGAGTTTTTAAGAGAGTATGCTATGAACTTGAGATCTCTTTTAGATGATCAAATAACACATGCACATGAATGTGATTGAGTGATTAGCACAAGATCACAGACTAAAATGTCTCTAATGAAATCCTAGCAAACAAGCACACAAATATTGCACAAGATATAACATAAAAAATCTCCAAGCGGAGAAAGGAAAAAAAAAAAGACAATGGGTGTCTTTCTTGTTGCAATTCCACCATGAATATGAATCCAGTTTTGCCTACAAGTCCTCTAAGATCAATCATCAATCTCCTTAAGGAATCCTCAGCTTGATTATTTCTTCAATCCACATCTCTTTTTGATATGCTTCTCATGGATCCACTTCAATATGACTAATAAAGTGCTCACCACCGAAAAAGGCTTGCTTTGTAGAAGAGACAATATCTCTCGAAAGGTGGAAGGCACACACTAATTAAGAGTACTTTATCTAGCTTACCTATTTATTTTACCCTCTTTGTTATCCCTATTAGAGTGGTGGCCAAATTGGAAAAGATCCAAAGAGACTCTCTTTGGGGAGGAGGTGTTTGGTAAATAAGCCTCATTTGGTCAAGCGGTCGATTGTTTGTACAGAGAAACAAAAAAGGGGTTTGGGTTTTAGAAGTCTTTCTCTCTTTAATAAGGCCCTATTGGGGAAATGGTCTTGGAGATTTGTGAAGGAAAGGGATCCTCTTTGGAAACAGGTAATAATTGGTAAGTATGGGGTGCAAGAGGGGGTGTGGTACACAAAGGAGGTGAGAAGGAGGTTTGGTGTAGGAGTTTGGAAGGTGATTAGAAATGGATGGGATGTTTTCAAAGCTAATACAAGGCTTAAGGTCAGTTTGGGGATCAAGGTGAAGTTTTGGGGTGATAGGTGGTGTGGGGAAATGCCTTTGAGGAATGTGTTTCCGGGCCTTTATTCTATCGTTGTCTCTAAGGATGCTTGGGTGGAAGATGTTTGGGATGGGGATAGTTGGAGTCCAAGGTTTATTAGAAATTTCAATGATTGAGAGTTGGAGGATGTTGATTCTTTGTTTGGGAGGTTGCATAACTATTCTATTGCTTCAGATACTATTGACAACATGATATGGATAAGGACTAAGAATGGAATTTTTTCTATTCAGTCTTATTACTTGTCTCTGGCAAGTAGGAGCTTTGAGTCTTTCTCGCACGATATAGTGTGGAACTCCCGAGCCCCTGTAAAAGCTAGTTTTTTTTTGCTTGGGAGGAAACTTGGGCTAGAATATCGACTCAAGACCAACTTAGAAGGAGGGGTTGGAGGTTGCCAAAGAGATGCTACAAGCTGGGGAAACAATAGATCATATTCTGTTGCATTGTCCAAAAGCAAGCTTACTATGGCAGCTGGTCTTTGCTCTTTTTCAAGTTCAATGGGTGATGCATTCGTTGTGAGAGGGTGCTCTTAAGTTGGAATAGTCGCTCGGTTGAAAAAAAAGGAAAAAGGCTCAGAGAGTTACCCCGCTTTGCATTTTTTGGTTTATTTGGAAAGAAAGGAATAGGAAAGCCTTTGAGGATAGGGAAAATTCAAATCAAACAATCAAAAGTTCTTTTTTGTAGATCTTTTGGGATTGGGTTAGAGTGTATATGGGGAATAGTGTCACTTTTTTGTTAGATTTTGTGGATTGGTTAGGCTCTACGTAGGGTGCAGTCGTTTTTTGTGCATTCTTGCCCCTATTGGTTTTTTTGTTTATGTATACATTGTGTATAGTTTTTTAATACAATAATTTTTTACTTATCGAGAAAAAAAAAGTGCTCACCACCGATCTCTCACCAAAGCCTCCTTCAACTCTCTTCAATTACCATGAGTTCTCTTCTCCTCCACTGATTACATTTCAGCAGAATCACCTTCATTATCTCATTGAAGTGATCTCCAAAAACTAGAAAACAAAATTCTATTTGCAAAGCAACTTCTTCTTCATATAGATTCAGAGAACCAAAATAAGATGTTTTCACTTGTACCAACATCTTCATGTAGATTCAGAGAACTCAAATTGCAACTTCAAATTCACTCTTAGAACCTCAATTAAGGTAAGGCTCCCTCACATTTCAAAATCTCCCACCAAGAGTTTCTCTTGCTCTTCATTTTTGAAATGAGAGTAGAACCCTCAGTGCCAAGAGACTATTGTCATGCAAATTTCAAGGTGGAGGAGCATCCAACTAACTAAACAATGTTTTTTCGCTTCCGGCCATTTGTTTCCATGGTCTAGCAAAATGTCCTAGATGATTCCCATTGTTTCAACTCTTTCATGAAAAATGCTTCTCAAATCATTCCTTTCTTTCACTCACATTGCATGTGAACTCCAATCTCCAGTAGTGAAATCCTATCAGAAGACTTGGATTGAGCTCCTGGTTCTCAGTTGCTTAGCTCTAGCAAACCAGGACTTCTGTTAGCAACCTGGAACAAGTAGCTTATCCTTTCAATCCCATATTCAAGCTCAATTCCCTCCACCAATGAAAACAAATGGTCTTATATGATCAACTCCACTCACTCCAGGGCTATAAAGGAAACACTTGTGAGCTGGTAGGCAGTAGCTCCTCCCGACTCACCATATTTTCAACCCCATTTGCCCAATCAAATTCATAAGAAGCTAACAAAACAACTTGCATTATATATCATACAGTATCTATGCTAGTTAATTTAAATGGAAAAGACAATTTCCACCCTAAATATGCCAACATACAGGAATACATACAGTTTATACAAACATTGTACGCTAACACAAGAAAATCATACCTCATTTGCTGATTTGAGGCAATTCACCAGAGAATGCATCGGTGGCAATGGGGTCCCAATTGAGCTGTGCACATCTAACAGTCGCAGACTTGAAGGAAGCTCTGGAATTTGTGAAAGCTTCTTGCAGTGACTCAAGTCAAGGGCTCTCAGGTTCGAGAGTTGACTGATACCCACAAGTATGTCACTGAGGGTTCCTCCTTCCTCTGGATTGCACCCACTTAGATTTAATACCTCCAGTGAGGATAGAAGGAAAATACAATGGAAGGCTCCTCCTCCATTTAGATTGCAGTTTCTTAGACTTAATTCTTTCAATGCGTTCAAGCAGTTATCACTCTTTATTACTCCAGGTGTTAGATTGCTTTGATCTAACTGTAGTTTCCTTAAGAGAGATAAACCTGACAAAGAAGGCAATTGACAACTGAGCGAATTTAAAGAAAGAACCTCTAGACATGGCATTCTCTCCAGGTCCTCTGGCAATCTGTCAAGTTTTGAGCAGCCTTCAAGACTTAGAACTTCAAGAAATCTCAAATTACGAATGCTGTTCGGGAGATGCTCAAGGTTTTTACAATTATCCAAATACAAGTTGCGAAGACCTTCTAGAAGTTCAATCGATGATGGTAGCTCTTTTATAGCTGTTTTATCTAAACTAAGCTTCTCTAGTTTTCCAATACAGCACTTGATTTTTGGAAAACTAGTTAGTTTTGAACAGCCACTGCAATGAAGAGTTAAAAGGTGTTTCAACTTATGAATGTCCCCAGGAAGACTCTCAAGGCTTACACACCCTAGAAAATTCAAGGAAAAAAAAGGTTAGTTTAATAACACTCTTATATGTGTGTGAACCTTAAGTAAAATAATACAACCTGAAAGAATTAGTTCCTCCAAATTTGGCATGTTTGAGAAATTTGGCAGTTCACTGAGCTGTTGAGAATCGCTGAGATCGATGTACCTTAAATTTCTAAGACACTGGAACAAAATAGAATTTCTATTAATAAATCAATTTTAAAAAACTTTAAATATTATAAAACAAAAGCATATGTAAATAGTAATCATACCATGTTTCCTTTCCAAAGTAGTTTTATGTTACTATTGCTCAAATCGAGGGAAACAAGATTGTTTGCATGAAAGTTTGATGGTAGAGATTCTAAAGAATATCCATCCCAACTAAGCCATGTCAAGTCATCAAACGGAAATACAAAATCTTCAGAAAGTTGTACGTGATTGTGGGAGACAATAAGCAATCTAAGTCTATTCATCCTTTCGAAAGCTTTGGATGTAAATTGTATCTGTTCTGATTTGTCCATATCAAGGAGTATCCCTTCAATTTGTTCAGTCCCCTAGATAATAAGAGTATAAAATTAGTAAAGCACAATACAAATAAACCCTTACTAATGTGATTAGATAAATAATTTCTTGAACAAAATATATTGTCTATATATATATATATATCTTACCGTGTTTCTTTTCAATACTCGATAAATATCTGTATGTCTCCATAATCTGCTCCTCTTTCCTGGCTCATTAGGACATTCTTGATCAACAATGTCCTTGCCCATTTGGACTAACAAATTATGAATATCTATTGTGTTGTCCTTTGAAATGGTTATGAAACACCTATCAATGAGAGCATTTATTCCACTTTCCGCATTGAATGTAGAACCATTCAATATTCTTGAAACTCTTTTTACATCTCGTCCTTTAAAGAAACATGCAATGTCAAGAAATATCATTTTTTCTATATAATCCAATCCATCAAAACTTATTTTAAGCACATTTAGAATTTCCATGCTAGGGGTCTTTTCCAGCTTCCGCAATTTGCTTTCCCAATCTGGTGGTTGCTTTCCAAATAATAGAGAACCCAAAACTTTAAGTGCTAATGGAAGACCATCAGCATATTGTACTACTTGATGAGAGAGAACTCTATAACCTTTCTTAGGATGATGTTGTTTAAAGGCATAACAACAAAAAAGTTGAAGAGCTTCTTGAAAGTTTAATTTGTCAACTTCATACATATCATCCACTTCATGCCTAGTTAGCAAATATTTTTTCCTAGTAGTAATGACAATTCTACTTCCTGGACCAAACCAATCATGCTTTCCAATTAAGTGTTCTAATTGTGTCAGCTCATCTACATCATCCAAAACAATAAGAACCTTTTTTGAGGAAAGGTTGTCCCTTATTACTTTGATACCTTCATAAACATTCCTTAAAATTATTTGCCCTTTTGTCTTTAGAGTATCATCAAGAAGTTGTTGTTGTAACTTAAGTAGACCAGAATTTTTTGTGGATTCTTTTCTGACATCTCTAAGGAAGCTAATACTTTTGAATTGATATGAGATTTTGTTATAAAGCGCATTGATGATGGTAGTCTTACCAATTCCACCAAGCCCATAAACCCCAACCATGCGAACGTCATTCAACTCAATCTTTAACAATGATATTAGTTTTTCCAAACGAGAATCCATCCCAACAATGTTATCATTAGCATCTAAAATCTTAGGTAAGCTTCCATGGATGTTTTCAATAATTGCCTCAATAACCTCTGATTCATACCTGCCAATTGCAAAGCATAATAGGACATGTACCAGTGCATTAGAATGAGTGGCAAAAGACAATAAATTATACGTAGTAAATTTAATGATGCCAAGTTTTCCAACTCTAAACTTAATAGGGATAAAAAGAATTTAAATTAAAAGGAAATAAACCACATTTATTGAACAACATAAGGGCACATGTGATAGAAATGAGGGAAGAAAACAAAATAGGTTGCTTTATCAAAAGTGGAAAATAAAAACTAAAATATTTTTGTGTCAGCATATGCTACTCAGGAAATATCTTTATAAATATTCTAGGTCATAAGGAAAAAAATTCATTAGATGGACCTATACAGACTAGACGAGGTGGATGGAGATATGAGAGAGAATGGGAGATGCCCAATAGAGCGAGGGAGCTCATTAAGGATACGGATACAAGGAGTGGGGAAACATGAGATGTTTCGAGAATCTAATAGTTGCATCTAGTTCGGTCCTTTGTAATGTTCTCTATTGTTCAGTGAAAAAATTCTCTCTCATCTATGGGTATAGGCATATTTGACCGAACCACATTAAAACCTCGTGTATTATGGTGTTAATTATTTTATCTTTGTATTCTTGATCTAACATTATTGGTATTAAAGCTTCCACTAGCAAAACAAAATGTCTTTAAAAAAAAAAAAATCTTTTTTGTTTCTCATGTTGAATGAAAGTACAAAAAAAAATAATGTAAAATGTTTTTATGTTTCCTCAAAAATAAAAACATTAAGGTTATGTTTGATTTTCGAAAAATTTGAGGGGATAAAAACAGAGAGGAAAAGTAGGAAGTAGAGGAAAATGAAAAATTGATTTAAAGTGAATAAATTATTTCTATATACTACTTCAAATTCATGTTAGCTATTTTAACTTCTCGACATAAAGATTAAAGAATTTGAAAATGTATAAGTTTTTAATTTATTTTAATTATATTTTATTTTCTTTCATATTTCCATAATACAAAGGAAAATAATTTTTTTAACATTTTTTTTCTTTAATACTTTCTGGGAATTAAACAATAGCCAAAGTACTAATCTTTATCCTTTAAAACTAATATTTTCAAATATATTTTTGCATGAGTCTAAAGCTAGGCTTTGCTCAACAAAAAGTATGTATGAAATTTTCCTTTTGATTGTGCTATATCTCTTTCAGAAAAATAGGAATAGCACTAAATATGAATGAAACTTGTATAATATGACACTAAATAGGAATGAAACAATAGTATATCAATAAAATTTAGTTAAAAAAATAGGAATAGGAAGTGGACCTTTATCTAAATAAATGGGGAGGAAAAGCCTTGCAAGTATAAAAGATGGTAATAATTGACCATCTAAGCGGTAGGAAAATTATTAGGTTAGAAAGCTTGGATGCAGACTAGTAGTTAATTATTGTACTATGGAATCCCTTACCAAAATAGGGTTGTAATATTTTCCTTATTCTATGAGGAAATCTAATATTACAAAAATATATCAACTTAGGAAGTATTCTATGCAATATTTTTTACAAAAAATATATAAATATATATATTAATTAGGAATTTATGACACTTTCTAACCGATTTTAGTAGGAAACTTCACTCAAATTTTATAAAAATAGCAAGGCTGTAACCTATGTGAGTTCAACCCAACTTAGTCCAAACTCAACCTATTTACCTTATAATTTGGGTTGGTCTTGGGTAAAAAATGGTAAAAAAATTGAATCCAAATAAAATTTGTGTGGGGTTATATATATATATATTAATGGTATATTTTGACTTAATAGTATTACTTTTAACTATTACTCTTAACTTGATGTTTGACTTACTTTTCAAAATGTCATATATTCTATGTGATGTCTTTTATGTTTTTTTATATTTATATTAGATCATTTGATTCATTTTATTGATTATAGCAAACTAATTTGTAAAAACATTTTAGATGAATGCTATAGATAGCTTTTTTATTTGTTACATTTAAGTTGATTAAAAGAAACATTTTATCCAAATAGATGTTAAGGTGAGATTTGATAAAACTCAAAATTTAAAAACTTTAGACCCCTAGTATAAGTGCTAAATTAATAATAGTGAAGAACATTGATATCATATCATAATTAAGTACTAAATTTTATTTAACTATTTGGTACTGAAAAAGTTCAAAAATCATTTATCTTACTAATTTAATCTTATACTTATGATATTATATTCTTAACCTATACTCATAATATCACATTTTTTAAAATATTCTTTCCAAATATTATATAAATAACATATTAATCAATAAAAAATCATTTGATATAAAATATTATACTTATTATTTCTTAAAAATAATTAAAATAAATATATAGTTTTGAAAAATCCTAAATAATTGAAATAACTAAAAAGAGGTTCAAACATGATAATAAAATAATTTATTTGCAATTTTCATATGTAGATTGAGCATAAAAAAATTATTAGATTGTATTTTAACCTCTGTAAAATTCCATGAATGTCAAACTTTCATTATTATTACAGGTGGTTCAAGTACAAAATCATCGTTGTCAAATTTCGTTTGTCATTATTTTAATTTCTTTGATCAATACCATATAAAGAAATGTAATACTAATGAGCAAATTAATAAAAGAGTTTTTACTATTCAAGAACTCCATAATTACATTTAACCTTGAAGCAAAGTACCAAAAAATCTTCTTTAACATATTATATTCCAGAATTCTATCAATATGCAATTACAGTCAATAAAACATATAAATTTTAAATAAATTATCACAACAAATACATAGTGGTAAAAAAATACAAAAATAAATAACATAAAAGTTCTAATGTTGTATTTTGCATTTATTTTTGTCTCTAACTATATGAACAAACATAGTTTATTTATCATTTCAATTTTATTGAAAAAACTTTTATTTTAAAAGAAGACCACCAATTTTAACCTAAAATAATTTAGTCTATTCTTTTCTGGATCAATAAAATGGAATTTTGTTTTTAATAAATTTTAATATTATGATATCAAGTGTAAATTGTTAATGAACAAAATCTTTATTTTATAAAAAATAAAAATTTATAAAAGTTTAAAACTTGCTTAAAGCTAAGCGGTTAGTCAAATATCTCATACTAAACAAATAAAATATTTTTGGATGAATTTTGCTATTAAGTTTACCAGGATAAATCTCCAAGACCCACTCAAAGAAAGGATTGAAAGAAAAAAGAATTCTTAAATTATTATATTAAGGATATTTAGATAACTTTATAGGTTTTAGGTATCACAATTACTTAGTAATTAATATTTATCTTTATTTAAAATTTGAAAAAATTTTAAGTTCTTCTTAAAAAATTCTAAACTTTCTATTTTTTAAAATAATGTTTTTATCCTTTAAATATCTATTTTGAGTATTTTTAATCTAGAAGACTTCATTAAATTGCTCCTTGATATAAAATTAATAATATTATAACTTTTCCTTGTATATTTTGATATTCCTAGTGGTGAGATTCCTTTAATTTCTTTTTTTAGATTAGACACCTAAACAATCTTAATAAGACTAGGTGGTGTTTGTTTTTTTACTTAATTCTAAATAGAACCTTAATGCTTAATAGTGTTAAATATTAGGTTGTTTGTTTTTGTAGTATTTTATTTCTATTAAGTATTAAAAAGTAAAAAAAACCAATATGTTATTTTTTCTATTTAGAAAAAGTTACATATTTTGGCTTTTTCTATTTAGTAAAAAGTTTATAATAAGTCATGAAAAAGTAGAAAAACAAACAACCTAAATTCTAAAACTAAATTGCTTTCAGCAAAAAGCCAAAAAAACAAACACCATCTAAGATATTTATTCTTTCTTCTTCTTATCCTCTTTCTCTATATTTTTATTTAATTTTTTCAATTGGCATAAGTTTTATTCCTTATTCCTCTCCTTAAACCTTAAAAGATAAAAACCTTAATCCACCAATTATTATAGACATCCATGGAAGGTTGTTCTTAATATTTATATTATCAAACATACTTTAATATATATGTATTGTTTTAATACTTCTTAGTAATTTGCTCTTTTATCAAGCACCCCACAAGCCTTATATAATATACTTATTAACCTAACCAAGCCACACGTCTATGTATTAACCCAAGCCTAATCTAAATATGAAAAAATGAACTTTTGTTGAATAACTTGGGTTAAACCTAGGAACTTGAGTTGAACCTCAGGTTAGGTTGGACTTGGGCAAATAAGTTTCATGTATGAGTTGGGCTTTAGTTAACTATGAATCCAACCCACAAGAATGGCACCCCCTCAAAAATAGCATATTGGGCAGTAATTAGTTCTAGTAGGAATAACAAGAGATTGATTTTGGTATTAGGCACCTAAGAATTGAATTGTTGCTTCCATATGTGGCAATAAAAATGCATGAATAAGATCACAGTAGAACTAAGTTAATATTTGAACAAGTTAAAACTCAAAACAAACTTAAGAGGCAAATGACAGGAATAAGGAAACAGGAAATATAAACTTCGATGGTACAGGGAATAGCATGAGGGCTTTAACAGTGAGTAGGACGCAATAGGCGTTATATCTCTGGTTACAGACTTACAGGTGCCCCACATCAAAAAGAGGTAGCTAAATTTATAACTCATGCACTTTTACAAGCCTGTAATTACAAAACTTATAATTAAAGAGGCATGGTTTACAAAGCTGACATAAAATAATTTTAGGAGAGATGAGAAATGAGAAGCTGCAGACACAGAGGTTCAAGTGATTCCTTCGACCAGACTCGATGAACAAAATATCCCTGAATTTACAAAGGAATCTAAAAGGTATTCTTTCTTTTTCCAAGAGTTCCATGAGCGTGTCTTTTTTCTAAAATTATGAAAAGCCTGATTTGGGAAGATTTCTTAAGTCACTGATCAGCCAGCAGTACTGCACAATTAAGGTTGAGATGAGTTCATAACCACCGGAAAGAATATGCTACAAATCTTGAGTTTTAGGGCTATGGACTTCTCAACATGGTCTAATTGTTTTCTACCAAAGAATATGATTTAGACCACAAAATAACATGAAAATAATAATTTTGCCTCCAAGATTACGGCATGTTTAACATAGGATCAATCGTAAACGATATATTCATTTTTATCATTAAAATTTTTATTTATTTATTTATTATTATTAGTATTATTATTTTGAAGTTAGATCAGTAAAGCACATAATGTTTTCTATATCAGCTGACAGAGAAAAGGAGAGCACTTTAAATGAAAAGTGAAGAGAAGTTACAATTACCTGTTTTGCACATAATATCCAGCCAAATTGCCCGCTTCCCTCAAGGCAGTCCTCCATTTCCTTATCTTTTCCATTTTTTCCTCATCTGCTTTTCCCTCATGATGCCAAATCCAAGTTTGGTTCCGCACTTCAGACGGATCCACATAAGAGAAAATTGGGAAAACTATTTGTCTCTTTTCTTTTCTGCAATTCATGATCTTGACAAGCTCTTCCAGACAGAATTCGGAATGAACATAGGCTTTTGAGAAGACAATAAGGGCAATCCTTGATTCTTCAATTGCTTTTAAGAGCTCTGGTTTAATCTCTCCTCCCCTTGGAAGTTCATCATCTGTAAAGGTTCCAATATTGTTACGAATCAAAGCCGAGTAGAGATGATCAGTGAAGCTTCTGCGAGTATCTTCACCACTAAAACTCAAAAACACATCGTAACTCCATTGAGACTTAGAAGTGGAAGAAGAAGAGGGTCTCTCGGTGCTAGCGGAGGCCATGGTTGGATTGTTTGTAACAAAGTCACAGCAGAAATTAGAAGGAAAAATAGAAGGGTCATTGAGTACTGAATGACTTTCCCTTAGCCTTTAAAAGAGTTTGGATATTGGTGGTGGGGATAACCATTTTTTTTTTCAATCATTTTTTATTAGTCCAGATCTGACCTCAATCATCAGTGCCACTCTTGAAGCTCTATTCACTGTTTTCTTTTACATTTTACTGTCATTTTTCTCCTTGTAGGCATTCAACAACACGAACACTTGGTTTTGCAATACACAGTTGTTCTTTGCTTTTATTTCCAACTAATTGATAGGATAATAGCTATAGCATTTTTCTAAAATTTAAATATAAAAATAAAAATTTATCAAATCCATGTGCCTTTTAACTAGGTCATAAGATCACGTGAATGCACATTAAATTGAAGTTATTTAATTATTTTTTGCCTTTTTCAATAATGGGCAATATTACTATAGAAAATAAAAGTTTATTAATTTGGTATGTAAACTAAAGCTAAGAACTTTGGTATTATAAAATTTTTTTTTTTTTGAAGAGAAAAAGAGAATAAGTTATATGACAAAAGGAAAAGAAAATTGTGATTTCGATGAGTTAAAAGAAGCACAAAACCTCCAAGAAATTTTAGAGAAGGGCAACGCTCAAAACTTGAAATTTAAATTCTCAAAGTGTTTTTATATTTGCGGTTAGTGTTACTATTAATAAATGCATACTCATGAATATTGTAATTAGTTATAATTCTTTTAAAATTAAATTTCATTAAAATTATATTATATTGGACTTGATATGAGTCCAGGACTGTTGGGGCAAGTTCAACTATTTTTATTTAACGATTGTGAGATTTCATATTACTTAAAAAAGAGAAGTTCCTAATGCCATATGTAAATGCATATCCATGAACATTCGTATGAATGGATCATTATAAATAATTTTGGGATTGATTTAAATATTTATAAAATGAGAAGTTCCTAATAATTATATATAAAATGAGTTGCTCATCAAAAGTAGTTGGTTCCGTTCGTATTGGTAAAAAGTAGGAAGGTGGGTGTCAGTTAAGTGGTGTTTGTTTCTTTACTTAATTCTAAATAGAACCTTAATGCTTAATAGTGTTAAATATTAAGTTATTTGTTTTTATAGTATTTTATTTCTATTAAATATTAAAAAGTAAATAAAATTAATATATTGTTTTTTTTATTTAAAAAAATTATATATTTTAATTTTTTTTATTTAATAAAAAATTTATAATAACTCATAAAAAAAAAAAAAAAAAAACTATCTAAATTATAAAACTAAATTAAGTAAAAAACCTAAAAAAACAAACCCCACGTACATTAGTCATTTGTTCTCAGTCATGATGGTACTGGGCGGGCGGGTGGGTGTGTTTTAAAAGAATAGTAGAAATTCAAAAGTAGCTTTATTATAAAATTCATTTATTGCAGGTCATTATGGCTCTGAGTGGAGGCCGGTCCCCTTTAAAAGAAGAGAAGAGCCAATCACGCGAAAATCCGAAAGAATCATTGTCTCGTAGCAATTGTATGCTCGGATGACCTTATCTTTTTTACTCTAGTCCTTGTCATCATTATTATGAGGATGGCTAAAGATGATGCTAGGAGTCCTTTATTTTAAAAAATGGTGGGAGCTGAGTTGGCTTTTTTGTCGTCATCTTAGAAAAGATTCAATCAAAGATCACCCGTGGGTGGAGATAATGTGTTCACGAGAAAGAAAGACACCTTTGTTGACCCAACTTAGGTGGTCCCCTGTTTATTTTGGCTTTTTCCCTTGTTTAAGGAGACTAGGTGAGTGCATTCACTGGCGGAGCCAGAAATGTAGGGCCGGGGGAGGCAAACCACTGGACCGCATTGTATTATAGTGTTGGAACCTTGTCTGATGTTCTTTTTGGAGGAGGTTATAATATTAATAAATTTTAATGATAGGAAGAATGTTCAATCTTATGAATCCCCAAAGTAAACCATAGAGAGAAACTTCAATTTTGAAGCAAACATAATTATTTTTTTAATTCTTGTTAAAGACTAAGAAATAGCACTTAATTTATCATGTAAGAATCAAATAATAACTGAAACTATTTATGTGATGGGCCTCAACTTGTAAAAAACTTATGATTATTATTTAATCAATGATGTTGTCAAAAGATGAAAACTCTAAGTAAGTAGATGTATTGTAATAATTAATTACTTAATCCTGATAATTAATTTTTTTAGGCAAAAAAAAAAAAAAGATAAGAGAAAAGCATTTCTCTTACAAAATTGGTTCCATGCCTAAATTTAATTAACACATAAAAATGCTTCTTTAAAACTTGAATCCAAAAATTTTATATAAACTTTCACATTAAAAAAAAGGCCCATGGGTTACAAAAACTAATGATTTTAAAACTTGATTTCCAATAATTTTCCTCTATTATTGGTGGAAATGGATGCATCGGAAGTTATCGTAAATTCATTTCCCACTTGGTCATGGTCATGTGACTTATGCATCAGATAGGGCCCATTAGATAAAATCTCTCTCAACATATTTTCATGTTAGATTTCTTTATTTGAAAAATGGGTATGGATGCCAGCTTACATTGAATAAATTTCAACCATTGAACAATATTTAAATAAAGATGATAATATATTTAATTTTTTAATAAAAATGGAAATGAGTTTTTCAACAAACATTTGATTTTTTCCGCAACTCACCAAATGTTTACATTATATATATATATATATATATATATATATATATATATATATATATATATATATATATATATATAATTATATATCCATTGTCTTGGGAACTTTTCTTTAGAGCTTGTCCTCGAACCTTTTTATAAAAACAAGAAGTGATTCTTATTGTATTCACCTGACGCTAGTATTAAAATACTTGGACACTTTTTCTTGTGAGCTGATCCTTGCGTATTGATTGCTGTTAGTTGGAGGATAAGAACAAAAACTTCTAATAAATTATATTTGATGTATTAATGGTTTAATAGGAAAAACTCTTAAGTTTTATTAATATAAAGGGATGATATAGTTGGCCATCACATTCCTACAAATATATGACAAGAAAGTTTATGGTCAATAAATCAAAACGCAGTAAATATTCCGACAAACTCAAAACCATGAATGATTGGAGGAAAAAATTTAGTTTATCATATACTTAGTTTTGGTCCTCATGCTCTTATTGAGCTTCTTAGAGACACCAAATATCAGAATTCTCGATTCAAAAAAAAAAAGAAAAAGAAAAAAAAAAAAGAATAAGATGTTGTCAACTGCAATCCTAATTTGGCTATTACTGTTGCTAGTTCCTTGATTTTTGCTACTTTGTTTTCTCAAATAACACAAAATTTCATTTGAAGGCAGCACTCATTAACAATACTAAATTTAAAACTACATGTGTAACAACCCAACCATAGGCTTTAAGTATATTTTTAATTCAATTAATTAAGAAAATAAAAACTATAAGCTATTTAAATATAATTGGATGATTTTGAGTTTGGGTTTAAATTAAAAATTTGTTCATGAGCCAAATAAATTAATTTAAGCATTTATATTTAAACAATTAGTCTTCAATATTAAGATTTAACTGAATTGAAAAAAAAAAATAGAAACAAAATAATAAAGGGAGTAGAATGGCATTTTTCCATTAGAAACTCTAGGTATTAAATATAGGGTTAAAGTCTTTTACATTGAGAGAAAATATAGGGTTAGGGCCCATGTTTAGATGTGGCCATAGAGAGAAAATATAGGGTTAGGGACCATGGTTAGATGTAGAGAGCTACACGAGGGAAAATATAGGGTTAGGGCCCATGGTTAGATGTAGAGAGCTACATTATGCCGATGGAGATGATGGAAGACCTCAAGTCCATCATCTCTATGTATTAATGACATGGATTTTTCCACGGTAAAATCTGCCCAATTGGGTTGAGTGTTGGGCTAGAGGTCCGGTGGACACTATGAGTTTTGGGTTAGGCTCATGACCACATAAATTTGATATTCTTCGTGGTATCCTTTTCAGATTTTGCACCTCAACTGGATTTCCCCACCCCAGATCCCTCTTTGACAGGTAATATGGTTTTATGTTGCCTTTGCTGGATTTCAGCATCATTTCTAGAACCCTCACAAGAATCTTCAGAATTGGCTTCCAATCAAATATGTTCCAATCAAATATGTTCACCAACGGAACGAGAGCCTCGATGAGGGCCCTGCATTGCTTCATCCCAGGTTGAGAGTGGGATACATATACATAGTAAATTCTTAAAAATTAAGACATTGTCTTCCTAAAAATAAAATTAGAAATAGTGCACACTAGAAATGCCCCTACATCCATCTAAATCCAAAGAAAAAGATATATAGTAGCTAACAAGAGAAGATATGTACACACAGTGAATTTCAAACTAAAGACCAATTATATATGATTTATAATATATAATTGAGTGAAGAGAAAAGATGGAAATTGACGTAAATGATCGGCATGTAATCAGGTTACATATACAAGGATCCTCATAGATATACAAGGGGCCTTGGGGGCGTTGGATGCCTTGAGAAGAGAAGTCCTAAAACAGCATGAATTACCCTATGACCTGGTTCTGCTTCCAAGTAGAGAAAGATGTTAGCTTCTCATGGGAAGAATTCCAGTCAGTTTGGCCATGCTAGTTTAGAATATGGGCGTCTACCTAATTTGAACAGATTTTTCACCATAGGTTATTGTAGTAGATTTCAATCAGTTCAACCATATACCAAAGATGTAAGCAAACCCTGTATAAAAGGAGATAGATGAAATTATAATGTTGTGATGTATGAGTGACAATACAAGAATGATCTTTCTCATAAGACGGCTTTGACTTTCATTGACTTAATTTGAATATTATGAACACACTAATTAATTTGAAGGACAATTTTTTTTTCTAGAATAATAAAACTGAACTAATGGACTTAAAAGAAATTATTATAACATTAAAGTTGGCCGGATCTAACACATCATATAAATTTGTGTCATCAATGCAATGCCCATTAAAAAATCAACCAAGAGATTTAATTTGTACCTAAAACATATATCAACTCAAGTTTTTAACATTCAAAAATCATATTTGTCACAACTTAAGTTTCAAAACTCATACTCTTATAAATTTATGTTCAAATTGGTATATGTAGTTTTATTTTTGACTTGTTTGCAATGGTTAAGGACAATATACCTATGTTAAACCTTTATTGCGGAAAAAAAATCAAATAACAAGATGCGATATGCGGAAACTAACAAGAATTCAATCAAAAGTGTAGTAAAAGAAATCAGATACAATCATTTATGTGGTTTGATCAAATTGATCTACATCCACGAAGGGAAGGGGACTTGGATGATGCATTATCACTGAAAAATTACACCCTCAAAGCTCTTATATGAATCGAGCTTTTATGCACACATCTCACCATATAACATTAACAAAGATCTCCTTAAGAAGAAAACAATTCTAACCTTGTCTCTCTTAGCACTCTATTTTCTTTTTCCAAAATGTTCCCCTTAAATCATCAGAGAAAATGTGCTATAACTCTTGTTAAACGTGTATATTGGTAACCACCCATTTAGTTTTTTTTTTTTTTTTTTAAACATTAGTCACACAATAGTTCTCCACCTTGACTCAAGTTCAGTGCATCCATTAACCTTCAAGTCCTTTTCACATGCTTTCTTTACTCTTGAACTACTCCAATCAGGCTCAAATAGAGTCTGAATTTGTTTGAATGAAGAACTTTTGTCAACATATCAACTGTGTTGCTCTTAGTACAAATCTTCTTCATCATAACAAATCCTTGAGCAAGTATGTCTCGAATAAAGTGCATTTGAATATCGAAATGTTTAGTTCTCTCATGATATACATGGTTCTTCATCAAGTGTAAAGCACTTTGGTTGTCACAGTGTATAACCACAGTTTTTTTACTAATTCCTAACTCATTGATCATTTCCTTAAGCCATAAGCCTTCTTTCACAACTTCAGTTGCAGCTATGTATTCTATCTCTATGGAAAAAAAAGCCACAATTGACTGTAGGTTTTCCTTCCAGCTTATTGCACTTCCCCAAGCAGTAAATACATATCCAAACACTAATTTTCTCTTATCCACATCTCCACCAAAGTCTGAATCTACAAAACCTTCTACAACTCCGCCTTCAGCTAAACCATCTCCATAAAGTAATCCAAGTCTACTAGTCCCTTTAAGATATCTCAATATCTTCTTAACTACTTGCCAATGGACTTTCATTAGATTGCTTATGTATCTACTGACCATATTAACAAAATATGCCAGGTCTAGATGAGTACAAACCATAGCATACATTAAGGATCCCACTGCATTTAAGTATGGTACTATAGACATGTATTGTTTATCTTCTTCAGTTTCTGGTGCATCAACTAAACTTAACTTCAAATTAAATTCCATTGGAGCCACCACTAATTTAGCCTTTTTCATGGCAAACCTCTTTAAAACCCTCTCAATGTAATTTGTTTACAACAATCATAGCTTTCTTTGTGATATGTTCCTCTTGATCTCCATTCCTAGAATCTTTTTAGCCAATTCTAGATCATTCATCTCAAATTTTGAGTTCAAGAGTAATTTCAACCTATTGATTTCCTCCATGTCCTATTAGCAACATATCATCAACATATAACAACAAATAGATGTAATTCCCATTTTTCAACTGTTGATAGTATACACAACTATCATATTGACTTCTACTAAACTTGTTCTCAACCATTAAACTATCAAAACACTTGTACCATTGTCTAGGTGCTTGTTTCAAGCCATAAAACGACTTCTTAAGCAAACACACATGGTATTCCTTTCCTTTTATTTTGAAACCCTCTAGTTGTTCCATCAGTATCTTTTCATCTATATTTCCATGTGAAAATGCCGTCTTTACATCCATTGGTTCCAACTCATAATCACCCGCAATTGTCATTGCTAGCAACATTTTGATTGAAGTATGCTTTATCACTAGAGAGAAAATTTCTTGGTAGTCAATACCGTCCCTTTGTGAGTACCCTTTCGTTACTAAGCATGCTTTGAATCTCTCGGGTTCTACTCTAGGAATACCAACCTTTTTCTTATATATCCATATACACCCCATGACTTCTATGCCCACTGGTTTTTTAACCAATTCCCAAGTTCTATTTTTCTGAAGTGAATTCATCTCCTCAACCATTGCTTCATACCATTGACTGGACTTCTTACTCTTCATTGCTTGTGAGTAACTAATGAGATCTTCATCCACTATCTCATTTGTCATCTGCAATTCATAAACAACAACATCAACTTATGCAAATTTTTGAGGCAATCTGATCTCATGCCTTATTCTATCCTTGAATTGTTGACTCATGCTGTTGTTGACAACCATAAGTTGGTTCACCCTGAGTTGTTGATTCATGTTGTTGACCATCGTTGGTTGATTTATATTGCTGGATTGCACTTGTTTTCTCAGTTCTAGCTTTTGTTTCCTCAGTTCCAATTTTTGTTTCTTGTGATTCTTCTACCTGGAACTCCACTAACTGTTTCACATCATAATCTATAGCTTCACCGCTTGTTTTTTTCTCCAAACCCAACAATTCATCTTCTTTGAAGGTAACATCTCTATTGATTATTGTTTTCCTCAAATTTGGACACCACAACTTATACCCCTTCACTCCAGTAGGATATCCAAGAAATAAACATTTCTTTTCTCTTGGTTTCAACTTTCCACCGCTTACACGTGCATATGCTATTGACCTAAACACTCTAAGGTGTTGGAAACTCCTTGGTTTACCTGTCTATACTTCTTGAGGTGTTTTGAAATTTATGGCACTTGAAGGACATCTGTTAATCAAGTGACATGATGTATGAATAGCTTCTGCCCAAAACTTTACAGGTAATCTTGCATTTATCAACATGCATCTTACTCTTTCAAGAATAGTACGATTCATCTTCTCAGCCAGGCCATTTTGCTGAGGCGTATTTTTTGTCGTTTTATGTCTTACAATTCTTTGGTTCCTACAGAAATTAGAGAATTTCTCTCCACAAAAGTCAAGTCCATTATCTATCCTTAAACACTTTAAATTTCTACCAGTTTGACTTTCTACCATTACTTTCCATTGTTTAAACTTCTCAAAAGTTTCATAATTTGATTTTAATATAAAAATCGATATTTTTTCTACTAAAATCATCAACAAATGTTAGAAAATACCTAACACCATTTAAGGATTGAGTTCTAGCATGTCCCCAAAGATTTGAGTGCACATACTCTAGCATTCCTTTTGTAGTATGTTGACTCAGACTGAACTCCACTCTTGTTTTCTTCCCCAATATACACTACTCACAAAAACCAAGACTCAATCGTTTTTCTTTCCTAAGCAACCTTTGTTTACTCAAGATTTGCAATTCTTTTTCATTTACATGACCAAGTCTCATGTGCCAAAGCTTTTCTGTTTCATCTCCATCTTTTGCAGCTACTATATAAGTTCCAATTACTATTTCACCTTGTAGGGCATACAAGCCATTTTTCCTGAGCCCTTTCATCAGTATCATTGCACATTTTAGAATCTTGGATTAATTACACTTTACCCCCAACCTATACTGTGTTTTGCATATTGCCCTATTGAGTTCAAAATCGAGCAATGTACCCTTCATGCTTTATAATTGCATCTAATGTGCATTTTATGAGTCACGACATTACATTTTTGGATGGAATGACATGTACTCTTTACGTGACCGAGGGTAAAATGGTTATTTTTAAATAAGTGATGGCAAAAGGGTCATTCCATTTTTAACCTTAATCTGCAATCCTCATCTCCTCGTCGATCATTTTCCCTTATTGTTGCTGGTCAAGCTCCTAACTGAAGCTCTCTTCCCCCAAGGAAGCTAATGTAAGGCTGACATCGAAGAAAAGACATGGAGTTCAATAATAATTTTTTGACTTTTGACTCTTTAATGGGTAGAAGCATGTTGAAAAGAGGGTTAGGGTTTTGTTTTGATCTTTAAAAAAATTTGAGGAAATTTTAGGAGAATAAAACTCGGTCAAATTAAGGGTTAGGGTTTCATTTGATGTTTCAGAAAAGTGGGGTTAATTTTGGGAGAGTAAAACTCGGCCAAATTGAAGATTAGGGTTTCGTTTGATGTTTTAGAAAAATAGGGGAAATTTTGAGAAAATTTTAAGGCAAATTTTGAGAGAAATTTAGTGATTCTAGGGCTGGAGAAATTATTTAGGGATTTTGAAAATTTTCACCTCACAAAGAAATTATGTGGAGTTTTTGGCAATAGCTTTGAGGGATTGGGATTGTAAGGCTTCGAAAGGAAGGAAGAACAAAGGAAAAAGGCTTCAGCTTGGGGTTTCACTAGCAAACAACGTGGGAAGAAATGGTTGATAGGGGAGATGAGAGGAAGGACTACAAATTGAGAAAAAATGACAACTCTGCCCTCAGTCATGCGAATAACACATGTCATTCAATCTAAAAAATATAACGTTGTGACTCAAAAAATGCACATTGCATGTAATTAAAAAGAATGGAAGGTACATTGTTCAATTTTAAACTCGAGGGGGTAATGTGCAAAACACGATATAGTTTGGGAGGGTAAAATGTAATAAACCTTAGAATCTTCAATGTTCCATTCTCAATTTTTACTGTACAACCTATTGAGTATAGCATACCCAAAGAAATCAAGTTTCTTTTTAAGTTTGAAACATACCTCACATTATTTAATGTTCTTTCTATACCATCATGTAAACTGAGTTTAATGGAGCCAATTCCAAACACCTTGCAAGCCTCATTATTTCCCATGAGAACTTTCCCTTCTTTGAGTTCCATGTAGCTAGAGAACCAAGATTTTATAGGACACATGTGAAATGTACAGTCTAAATCCAAAATCTACTCACTGGTCAAATCCTTTTTAGCCACCATGAGTATATTAGTAGTATCATAACCTTCAAAAACGATTGTCATGTCTGCAAATTCACTATCTTGATCATTTTTCTTTTGTTTTCTCTTTAGACATTCATGTTTGTAGTGCCTTTCCTTGTGATAATGGAAACACTTACTTTTAAACTTTGACTTTGACTTGGATTTGCCATGATTCCTTTTTGGTTGTTATTTCTATTTTCTGGTCTACCATATACAACAAGACCTTCACCAGAGGTTGTGTCAATTCCTTCAGCCCTTATGTTCACCTCCTTTGTATGAATTACACTTACTACACCTTCCAAAGATAACGAATCTTTGCTATATTTTAGAGTGTCTCTCAATTAATCAAACACCTTTGGTAATGAGTTTAAAAGTATCATTGCTTGGTCTTCATCTTCTATCTTAGCACTCAAAATTTCAAGATCAAGAACAAGCTTTGTAAATTTATTTATATTCTCATCTATCAACTTCCTTTCATGCATCTTAAAATCAAAGAACTTTTTTTTTAAGATAAATTCTGTTAGAAAGTGACTTTAAAATATAGGTCTCCTCCAATTTCTTCCAAATTGCAGAGGCTGAAACTTCCCTTGACACTTTCCTCAATACCTAATCACTGAGACTTAAAATTATTGTGTTATTTGTTTTCTTCAAGGTTTCTGATGTAATTGTAGTTGTCATCTTTTCTGTATCTACAATTGCCTCATTAAGACCTAGATTTCCTAGCAGAGCCCACATGCTCATTTTCCATAAATTAAAATCACTTTTCCCATCAAACTTCTCCATCTTTAGTTTGGATGTTGCCATTTTGAAAATTTCTTCAAATTTGATAAGAAATTCCAAGATTGCCTAGATTTCATACTACCTTAATTGAACCTCGCTTTGATACCACTAGTTAAACATTTCTTGCAGAAAAAATCAAATAACAAGATGGGATATCCGGAGACTAACAAGAATTCAATTAACAGTGCAGTAAAATAAAATAGACACAATCATCTACGTGGTTCGATCAAATTGATCTACATCCATGAAAGGAAAGAGACTTGGATGATGCACTATCACTGAAAAATTACACCCTCAAAGTTCTTATATAAAAATAGCTTTTATGCACACACCTCACCATACAACATTAACGAAGATCTTCTTTAGAGAAAAACAATTCTAATATTGTCCCTTTTAGCACTCTCTTTTCTTTTTTCAAAATGTTTCCCCAGAACCACTTGAGAAAATATGCTATAACTCCTGGTAAACGCACATATTGGTAACCATCCATTCAATTTTATTTTATTTTTAAACATGAGTCGCACAACAACTGATCTCTCAAAACATTCCAAAGCAAATATTTGTAATGGAAATGTTTTTCCTTTTAAATTTGATTCTTTTTCTTGCTTTGAATTCTTTTCACTTTCAAGACACATACAAAAAAATAAAAATAAAAAAAATAGTGGAATGCCAATTTTAATTTTAATACAATGTGACTTGATTGAATAAAGTTTACTCAAAATTGAAATTATACTTGAAATACCTGACTTGCATGGGTTGACCAATCCACCTTTGACTAATAAGCTATGATACTAGAACAATCCAAGAAAATGAAGTCTTGTCTAGCATTTCATCAAATGAGTGGTGGGCATACTCCAATCACCTTTATTTAGAATAAATGCAAAGATCCTCCAGGTTAAGTGATGAGTACAACACAACTATGCCCATAAGATCATGGGCTAATGGCATCTTTACCCACCAAACTCAACACAACTTCTATTTAGGAAACCATATATGCAACTCGCCTTGAACAATTGAAAAAATATATGAGTTGGAAAAACAAAGGATATTTTATCTAAGTTTGTGAAAACGAAAAGAGTAGATGTTGAGATCTATTTTTCATCAAGTTAGAATGAAAACCTAAATTTTCATCTAAACGGATTTTAAATTTAGCTTTAAGTCTAGATCTAATTTCTCTTCAAATTAGGTTATTTAATCCAATAGATCAATTTCAACTATATATTCAATTCATTTTAAATCATCTTCCAATGATTCATACAATGCAACTATTTGATCTCATTAAATCTAGCTTTAAGAATTTAATGAATCTACCTAATTTGCAATGTAATGGTCATTCAGGATAATTTGAAGAGAAAAATCCCCAAAATTCAAGTAATCAATCAATTGGATCGAATTACCTTTACAATTCAAGCTCATTTCTCTAATTCACCATGGATCTTGCCTCCAAATCCTCATTTCTCCGAGAAAAATGAGATTTAACTATTCATGCTTGGAGATTTGGTCTCACAAGGCATGCTTGACTAGTGAGAAAATGAAGAAAAATAGAGAATTCTATTAAGAGAGAAAATATAGAAAATTCTACAATCAAAAGTGTTCAAAAGCTTTTTAATGAAATATTCAAGTTTCTATTTATAGGTCAAGGTCAAGTGGACATTTAGCATCATCTAAGAGGTCTTTTAGAAGCTTCTCCATTCAGATTAACAACAAAACAATCATTTCGCACGAGCTCATCCAATTCACATGAAGAAAACCAATTTCACATGGTCGTGCGAAATTAATGGAACAGTAGTAGCAACCACAACTTCTTGGACCATTTTGCATGACTGTGAAAATTTTTTGCATGATCATGCAAAATCAACTTGCAAATTCTCCTTGCCCTGCAACATAAATCCCTCTATTGGTTCATTTCACATAGTCATGCGAATTTGAAACATTTGATTTTTAAACTCTCTTTTGTCATTTCTTCATTTTCCTTATTTTGAGTCCACCTTAACTACCTCTAAATTAGTTCCAAATCCTGGTCCTAGTGCATTGTTTCTTCCTCATCATCCACATTATTTGCCCTATTCAATTCCATTTCTCTTTTGTCACTCAATGCTTCAAAAATCACCTTGAAATAGCTCCAAAACTTCACAAAAATCATTAGTATCCTTGCAAGGGCAACAATGTATTAATTGGGCATATTAGGCATAATTACTAGTCAAAAGGTATGGAATTCATGAGAATTATTATTTAAAATGTGCTATTTTTGAGTAGTAATCATTCCCCCTAACCAATACATTGCTAGTTTCTTAGCAATGGTATAACAAAAAAAAAGAGTAAAATAGTAAAAAAAAAAAAAAAAAAAAAAACTAAACAACTCAATGGAAAAATGTTTTTGAAAATCCCATAGCACAAATGGTCAATAATAAAACACACTTCACCATCCATAAGTACCATCAAAATCCCAAACTCATTTACTATCTTTAATAGAAAAGATATCATGCAAATCAAAGTATCAAAGACACATCCATTTCCAATCCCTAAAATGATCTTTCCAAACAAGTCTTGAGTGTAATTAAACTAGCCCCTTGATCTACTATTCAAAACTAATCCCCCCCCCCAACCAAGCTCAATTTATCTCAAGCAACAAAAACCACCATCTCATAGGTCAAGAACGCACCCGTCTTTATTTATTATTATTTTTTTTTCAAAGGCCTTATTGTAAGAGTGCAATGCTAAAGTGTGGACCCCGCATTTCGGCTCAATGCGTTTCCCACTCGAATGGCGAACTCGATTTTTATTTGAAAATTTTGATTAGGAAAAATGACTCGGAGTCGCCACTTATTTTTGTTTTATTTTTAACAGGGTAAACAAAATAAGAAAGAAAAACCCTAAGTGTGACTCCTTATTTGGAAAAGGTGGCCTACGAAAAACCGGATCGGGTTCGGGGGTCAGGTTACTTATCGGGAAGGTACGGTAGAGACCGTAGCACCCCTCTAAGTCCCTAAAGTCGGGTCTCTACTAATAAAATGAAGCTGACATGGCAACCAATGAGAAAGTCAATGAATACTTAAATAGATCATGCACGTATGAGAATTAGAAACAAGCATAAGGAGTGACCATGATGCGAGAAAATACATACCTGGGTGGCGAACCAATATGCGCTATCAAGAGGAGGGTTAGTGCATAATTAAGAAATAATTTCGAGCATGTCATAGAGCAGGATAAAATCTATCATTCATGGCAATTAACTCAATCAATCAATTAATCATAAGGAAATCACATATGTTGGGCCCCCACCAAAGCCCGTTTATTTTTGCATGAATTAATTCCATAAATTCTATAATTGAGAATTACGAAATTAAATTCACAATTATTTTAAAACATTTTGAAAATCACATAAAATGTGAAAAAGGCTTGCCGGGAAGAAAATGGCGGCAAATTTTATTAAAAGAATGAGGTATTTAAAACCTAAAAAAAAATGTCTAAGGATGAAAATTTTAAGAAGTTAAAATTATTTGAAGAATTTAAAAATTGGAAAACCATTTGAAAATTGGGATTTGAGGGATTATTTTAAAAGTCAAAGGTGAAACAAAGGTAGAAAGACATGTAGCTTAAAAAGTGGCCATGCAGACCATGCAGTGAGGTTGGGCTTTTTATGGTAGTCGCAGGAGGATATCCTATAGCCTCATAGGATTCTGATCCATAAATTATTTGAGATGGGCAGCAGGCTGATGTCTGACTATTATTTCCTCAATATAATTCAGCATGCATAACTTCATGGAAGTCTCTTGGATTGAGTGAAGCTGAAGACGCCCTTGCCTCTGAGTGAGGATGAGACAATGGAATAAATCTGGTTGATATCAATAGTTCCTTCTCATTCTGGCGAGAATTGATTTGCTGCCCCCATGTTCAGCTCCCCATGACTTTGAACCCCCCCAAAAACTGAACTTGGAAGCATGCCTCCACCCCTGTTCTAGAGCGCTAGCCACCAGCAGTCATCTGACCTCCACAAGCTTGAATTGCATCCACCAGAATGCTTACTTTTATTCCTTGTCTCCGTTAGCTTGCAAGGTATCAACTCTCAGCAACACATGCACCCCGTGCACTGGCATCAATACCAAGCGAATTCCTACTTCCAAACAAACTATCAATTCCGCCATTCTCAAGGAGCTATTCTGAGTGATTTTGAGATACACCAAAGAGTTCTTCATAGTTCCCTATGCTCAAGTCAACATTACTAGACGTAGAAGCCAACCACAAGTTGACAAATGAATTTGTTCCTGCACTCAGAATCAGTCCATATTCTGGATTGCACTTCACGGTCCATGTCCAGTGTGTATATCCAAGAAGCTCTTTGATTGGAACCTTTGGCATCCTAAGATCCCATATGCATATCCCCAGATTCATCCTCTGCAGTTACAAGTATGGGCTTCTTCTTGGTGTCATAATCTACACTGCGGACATGGGCATGCTAAATTGAATTAGTCTTCTTCATTGTACACAGATCCCAAAATTTGATTAACCATTCACGTGTTGATGCAACAGCATTCACATCATGTGGATCCCAAGCTTCCCTAGATAAATAACGCAGCATTCCAGCTGACTCCTTTGATATTACCTATGCAGCCTTCCTTGAAGAGTCTAAGCTCCATAAGAATAGATTTTCCTCATCAATGCTGACCAACTTACCATACCTTCCAAATGACTCAACGTTAAATCACTAATCAACCCATCAATCTTATTAAAGACAAGATAGAGTGAGAGCCGCTCGGTCCAAGCCTGGCAGAGCACGGCGTGGGTCTGGATGTGAACGCCCTCCACGGCATCCACCAGCACCAGAGTGTCGTTGTTGAGGCACGCTGTTGTGGAAACATTGTGGCAGGAATACGAGAAGGAAACGCAGCATCTTGATTTTGCAGTGGCCACCAGCTGTGAGTAGGATTATTCATCGTCGTCACCGTCTTCCGGCAACACGCGTTGACTGGAAAAGCGGCAGCCAGAGTCGATAGGTGGGGCGCGACGTTGTCAGAGAGGAGGCGCTTCGCCGCCGGCGGATTCGATGACGGCTTTGCTTGCTTTATTTCTTTCTCAATTCCTCAGTCAACCCACTTTTTACCATGTAAAATCTATGGCCTTCATAGTTCCAGCCTGTACTAAATCCACAGAGACTGCTTGTTGAAACATCTCATTAACCTTCTCCTTTGTGGATTGATTCACGACAAATACCATCAACCAGTAAGTGTTGAACCCGTTCACATAAAAAGGCTTATCATTAACCACAGATTGGTCCCCTCTCTTCTGCACCATTGTCCATGGCTCACCTCCAAGGTCACTCATCTCAAAAACCCTCAAAGTCTGACTCAAATGAAAATAGAAGTCGGCCTAGGCTGAGCCCGTTACAGCTTCATATTTAAGAGAGTCCAAACACGAAGAGCAAAGAGAAAGGTAGCAAAAACAGAGCAATGGGGGAAAAATAAGATGAAGCATTAAGAACTATGCTTCGTTTCTTCATTAGTGGGTTTGCAGATGGGTGAATTAAAAGGTCTTTTTCTTTCTTTAAAATGTCACAAAGAATGTAAAAATGGAGTTAAATCGATTTTCAGCCATAAACAGCAGCAAAATGGGAGTAGTCAACCATGAAGAACAGAGTATAAACCATCCAAAGATCAACAACAATGCATCTCAACAACAATATATGAAGAGAAAAAGAAAGAACAAGAACACAGTGGAAAGCTTACCCCTGTCTGTAGCTGCCTTCCTCTCCCCCAATTCTCCTTCCCACAGCTGAAAAAAGAAACCCCCTAAAAATCTCTCTTCTCCCTTTGTTTTCTCTCTTTCTCGAGCTCTCTCAACCTCTCCTCTCTATCTCTGCAGAAACAAACACCCCCCAAAAGCACCACTCCCCTGATTTGCCTACTGTCACTCTCCTCCAGCAATATAAGACCAGAGAATATCCCCAAACAGAATACTCTGCTCTTTCCTCAATCCTCTCCCTCCCGTTCTCTCTCTAATCCCCTCTCTCTAAAACTCCCTCCAAAAAAATATCTTTTCTCCCAGCCTCTCAACCCTCTGCTGAAAGTATCCCCCGTTTCTGAAAAAGCACCCACCTCTGGAATCCTCCCTGGCAATCCCCTCCAACAGCCACCACACCACCTGCACCACTGATACGCTCCTCTCTCTCTCATAACAGAAAGAAAACCTCCTGCAGATTCTTTGCCAGGTGTCACCTTTTGGTTGCTTCTCAAATCCACTACTTGATCCTTCAGCAGCCTAGTCAAAATGTGACACGTGGCTTCCCCCAAATGGTGACACCTAGCTAAAAGCAAGCTGCAGAAAATGAGCCCCAAATGGGGGTCTACTAGAGCCTTTGTGCTCGTCTGCTAGCCTGGGTGACTTTGCGTTTCATCAGTGTCCCTATGGGGGTCTCTTTGATTCTTCGGTAGAGTTCACTTCATTCCACTCACTATTCACACTTTCTTTTCACTCCATTGTTCATGATCCTTACACTCGTGAACTCTACCGAAGAGGGGCATATTTGTAGACCCCCACTTTGGGAGGTAATGGTTGCAGCTCTTTTTGCCAGGTGGAGGGCTCTTAAAGAGCCACGTGTCGTCTCATGCTTGGTGGACAAAGAACCAGGTAGTGGAATCAAGGAGCAAATGAAACTTCGACACGTGTAGGAGGAATCTGCAAAAAGCTGCTTGGTCTCTCTCTTTCCAGGCCGTTAGGAGATATTTGGGTGGGGGAGACATTTTTGGCTGGCAGCTGCTAGGGAGGACACAGGAGAGAAAACAGAGAGGAAAAGAAATCCGAGAAGAGGAAGGTGGCAGAGATCCTTTAGGGGGGGGGGGGCTTTTGTTTGGTGATTGAGGGTGCTTGAGAGGGAGTTGCAGGAGGGGGGAGCGTTAGGGGCGGCAGGGGGATATTTTAGAGGAGATCCTTGGAGCTAGAGCGAATTTTTGAGAGAAACTTGAGAGGCTACCAGAGAGAGGAGAAGGATTCGTGGAGCTAGGGACAGCAAACTGTGAGAGAGAGAGGGTCTCTTGGCATTGCGAAGAAAGAGGCTGCTAGTGAGAGTGAGAGATATTAGAGAACAGATGAGGCAGCTGCCGAGGAGGAGAGCTTTGGGGGAGAGCATATTTCTGGAGATTTTTCGGGAGGATTCAGGGAGTTTGAGGGGGGAAGAAAACCTGGGGAACTTGCTGGTGAGAAGAGATTCTCTATTTTGGTAGGCATTTTTTGCTTGAAGGATTCAGGTATAAACTCTGCAATCTTTTCATTTCTCCCCATTCACTGTTTTTCCTCAGATTGCTGTTAGTTTCTTTGACATTATGCTGTTTGGGGTGGATATTGGAGGCCACCGGATTGCTTGTTGAAACATAATCTTGCCTACATGTTTATCACTGTTAATCCTAGTATGTTTTGCTCCTATTGTGAAAATGGTCATAGTTGCATTTGATGCTATTTTTCTCACCTAAATCAGAGAAGGCTCACGGATGACTCATGATGTGAAGCTTTCTTTGAGGACCTTTTTATTTGTTTCCTCTATGCTATGTTTTCATTGCATTTTTCATTGTTGAGGCCACTTCTATTCTTGGATCTTGTTCATTATATGGACTGAGAGGGGGAGAAGAAGAAGAAGAAGCAGAAAGGATGAGTAGAAATTTGGGAATTCCGGTGAAGCTACTTCATGAAGCTGCAGGGCATGTGGTTACAGTGGAGCTCAAGGGTGGAGAACTGTACAGAGGAAGCATGATCGAATGCGAAGACAACTGGAATTGCCAACTCGAAAACATCACCTTCACTGCTAAGGATGAAGAGGTTTCCTAACTTGAGCATGCCTTCATCTGTGGTAGCAAAGTCAGGTTCATGGTCATTCCAGATATGTTAAAGAATGCTCCTGTTGGAAATATATTCAAGCTCTGGCTCCTTGGGATTGAGTGGACCAGGAACAGGTCATGATTACCTAGCCTTTGGAGTGTCAATTCCCAAAGTTCACTGCTCAGTCACAAATTCTGTGGGAGTTCCTGAATGCCATTTGGACAGTGACTTCGAGAAATCCACTTCTCCCTTCATTGATGATTTGATTCCGTCCAGAGCCTCAGCAGCTGCTTAGGCATTGGTCTTGAATAGTTTCCTGGTCAAACTATCAAAGGTACAAGCCCATTCAGACTTCTACAGGACCATGCTTCTGACGACAGTACAGAAAATGGTGATGTGCCATGTGCTGAAGATGTTATCCCCGTAACTGAGTCACCATCAGTCACAGTTGATACTGGTTTGCATGGAGATATTAAATATAATCTGGACTCTGGCCTAGGATCTGAGTGCTCTTACAGGACTGAGAGGAGTTTTGAGCCATCTTCTGAACCTGAATCACCAGTGGATGTAAAAGAAGTTAAAGCATTTATTGCTACCAGAACCACTGATGAAAATGTTTTGATCCATGGAAAAGGTACTGGTGGTGGTGTTGATATTGTTAGTGAGAGTGAGAGGCCTCAGAAAGAAATGCCTCCACTGAAAGTCGATGAGTTGGGACGGTTGGTCAAAGAAAGTGCTAGCGACAGTGATTCTGACGATTCATGCTATGTTAGGAAGCATGGTAAATCTGGGAGTTGTGAAAATGCAGCTGCAGCCACCATCAAGACAAAGCGTCCTATCCAGTCTGTTGATTGACGCCATGCTAGATTCAAGTGCGGTATCAACTACCAGTCATCAACTGTTGTTCCAGGAGGTGACCTAGCCAGGGTGTAGAGGGTTGTATGCATGATCTCCCGCTCAACCTGTGTTGCTGCTCTTGTTGATCCCAACTTTTGTCAAGTTGTCTGTGGGCATAGTCTGACAGTTGCTTTTACTACCTCAAGCTATGTTTACACAATGGGAAGTCCTGTTTATGGGCAGCTGGGAAATCCCCAAGCTGATGGGAAACTCCCAACCCGTGCTGATGGAAAACTTGCAAAAAGTTTTATGGAGGAGATAGCTTGTGGGGCTTATCATGTTGCAGTGTTAACTTCAAGAACTGAAGTTACACCTGGAAGCAATAATAAGAAACGGGAGCAGAACGAAAGAATCTGAGCATTGTAATGATAATGAATGGGTTGAGCAAGATGGGCCTGGTGTCCGTATTACACTTACCTCTTTACCTGGAGGTGTTAAAGGATCTTAAACGAGTTCGCTTCAGCTGGAAGCGGTTTAGTAGGAAAGCAAGCAGAGATACAGAGGGACAAGAGAGTGAGGGTCATTTTCACTTGGCCAGAAGTCAAAAGTCTCGTCTCCATTACTGGGCGTGTTGTGAGAACCATTATTTGCTATAAAGAGATCATAGTGGGCAATGGGAATTTGAGGTTAGACCAAGACTTTGCTTTTTCCATCCGAAAACAAACTGGCAGAAACTGAAGTGAAGGTTCGAATTGGGGTTCTAATATTCATTGATGAGGGGTTGGCAGGAGTTCTAGCCATATCTGATCCGTTGGAGCCTGGTACTCGTGATGTCAGATTTATTCACTGGCCCATGAAAGTGGAGAGTATAATAATGATGGATGACAAATAGGGAACTGCAGATTCCATACTGAAGGAGGGTGGCTTGAGAGAATAGTTGAGGAAGGAAAAGTTGAAACAGAGGATGCGGGAAAGGCTTAGAGAGGGCAACTGAGAGAACCAGAGAGGAAAATGGGAACCAGAGTACTTGAGATCAGCTGTGAATAGGAAAGGAACGAGGATGAACTCACAGGTTTTCTGATTTGTTTCTGCTAGAGAGGAGCTCTCCCAGATTCTGGAAAATGCACCATATGAAGAAGCATGCAGTTTCATTGTTGAAGTATAGATGGTCCTGTTCTTGTCTGAAGTCTCTGAGAGGAATATCTTTCAACCCAGGTTCCACAAACAGGTTGCAAGTGGCTAATAAGGGAACGGATGGTTAGCCTCTACTCACCACACCGACCCTTTGAAACCCATGAAGAAGGTGGTTTATACTAAAATGCATGGCTGAGTAGTGGTGACCTGAAAAGGGCCTCGAACACTTTGCAGTCACACATAGGGCTTCTCAGTGGATAACTGAGGAAGCGGACCACTTGTATAGGCTGCGTAATGATCGGTCCAAGCCCCAAGCCACACAACTACACGTCTGGAGCATCATAACCATACCTCTCTCCCCATTTATCATCCTCTACTACCATACCCATGTCACCATGCCTTGGAAATCCACTCCATTTCTACACCTATATCTTCATATTCTCTAACCCCCCACTAACCCATTTCTCACACTACACCTCTATCATCTAGCCTACCCATGGACAACACCACTGAACCTATCTCTTTCTCTCTCTACCCGTGGCTGCATTTCAAATCCATTCCCCTTACCTTTGCATGGCCATGCATGGCCACCTCACCCTTCATGTCCATTATACACATCATTACGTCTACCTTCATCACACCCATCTGCTACAGATCATTCCACTTATCATTCCCATTATATCCCTTTCTATCACGATATTCTGCCACTCATCCAACTAATCAATACCCGTGCATTCATTAAACCACTTTTCATTCATCCCACTCATTATTCAAGCCTATTTTTCTCACTACTCATTCATCTCTCACACACCACGTACTTTCCCATTTATCTGCCCACTTCTCTCTCTATAAGTTTGCATCCCCAATGACTTAGTCCCCACAGTCAATCTACCTAATGTCATAGCCTTCACTGTCGACTGCTTGCACCTCATCATCTTCTAGGATGTTCTCTTCTTGCTCAGGCACAAGGTGGTTTAAATGGAATACAGAAGGAAAAGAGGATTTGTGAGGCTGTTCGCTGCTTCTTCAAAGTTTCATCTGGAGAGGGAGCTTCAAGGGCCTTGCTGGGTTTGCCTTCTGAAGCAGGATTGCCATATCTTGGTTTCAATAGTCATGTATCATTTGCAGCATGGAAGCTTCACTACTACCAATGGGCAATGCAGATATTTGAGCAATATAACATCAGTGAAGTTACTATCCCTTTGAATCTGGGGCAAGCTGAAAGCTTTGCTTTTGCTCCCAAGTTCCAATTAAATAACGGCACTAATCTTCAAGCCTTCTTGGAAAGCATTAACTGGCTTGTTCAAAGAAGAAAGTTTATAAAAGAATGCAAAGAAGTTGATACCGGGCTGCTTGGTGACTGAGCATCTCCTTGGCCAACCATACTTAATTGGAATTGTGAGCGTGCTGATGCATGATTTATCCTATTGGAGTCGAAACTGCTAATCCCGCTGTTGGTACTAGCATTGGAGATCAAGCTGCTCCAGTGGCAGCCATGGTTGGAATGAATAGCGATGATCGAAGTCTGGTGGATGTTCTGGGTATTTGGGCATGAGAGAATCTGGGTGTTGATGGGTAATGCATTAGTCGACCTCCTCACTTTTCATCAGGATATCTTCAGCAGCCTTTTCCTTATGGGACAGAAGTCGTACCGTGTTATTCATGCACTTCCAGGTGCACAACTACGGGATTTCGGTATTTGCTAGAGGAAACGATGCATGTAATCTGTGCACTAGTTGACATGATTGGCTCAAAGTTTAGGATATTGGGATATGATGCTCATTGCCAATCCCTTAAAGGTTACTGCTGTTAGTTTCATTTACTGAAGATGAAATCGGGTTATTGCTAAGCCCGCATGCAAGCTTATTCCTCATCTCGATGTCTTCAACATTTGAATGGCTTTACACTGAAGGACGGAAGCCAGGAGCTAAAAATAAGAGAAACTGTGGATTGATTCGATAATGGCAAAGAAGGGCAGAGTGTGTGTGACAGGCGCTGATGGGTACATTGCTTCATATGACGTCAAGCTTCTATTCTCCAAGGGCTACATTGTCCATGGAACTGTTAGAGATCTCAGTGATGGAAAGGATGCTCATTTGAAGAAACTTGAGAAAACATCTGAGAATCTGAAACTCTCTTGAAGCAGATTTGCCGGAGTACGGAGCTCTTTGTTCTGCCTTTGAAGGATGTGATGGAGTGTTCCATACTGCCAGTCCCGTTCCCCCTACAACTGTAGCGAATCCCGAGGTAGAGTCAATGGAGATGCTGGAGCCAGAAAAACAGCTACGACATGAGAAGCATTATAGGTATGTTAGTACCCATGGTGTTGGTTATTGGACTCGTAGTTTTCTACAGGATTTGGAGAGAACTTGTAGTGATCATGTGTGAAGGAGGTGCTGGGGAATTGGGTTTGGATTAAGTTTCAGGGTTGTAGCTCTTGATCCAAATTTCGGGAAGCTCTCAATGGAGCATATAGTGTCGGCATACAAAAGGACTACAACTATGGCAATCCTTCTAGATTATGATGGGATGAGAACAATATGGTTTTAATTGTCAGTGCTAGAAGCCGGAAGAAACTTGAAGACTGGTTTTCTCTTTGTGAGAATCTGGGAATTGCCGCAGAGCATGGTTATTTTCTAAGGCCCAAGGGGGATGTGGAATGGGAAACATGTGTACCAGTGGCAGACTGTAACTGGAAGCAAATTGCAGAGCCAGTGATGAAGCTTTACACGGAAATCAGACTCGCAAGGGCAAGCTATCGCACCTGCCATCATCACTCCACCTGGACTCACCCCCACATGCTTCCAGTTGCATGGCCACCTCTTGGCATGCAACCTTTGGATCCTATGGTCATCCTATTTTTTTTATTTATTTTATTCTCTAATTTTGAAAATAATTTTCCCTAATCCCGCTCCTCCAATAATTTTGTCCAGAATTAAGTTTTTCTTTAAAAATAATTCCAATTCTTCCACTTTTCATCCTTATGATGTTTAGGTTCCAAAAATCCCATTTTTAATAAAACTTGATTGCCATCTTTTCTTCTGGCAAACAATTTCAACATCTCTTTTGTTTTAAAATGTTTTAAAATAAGTGTGAATTAATTTCCGTAATTCTAAGCGATGGAATTTATGGAATTAGTTTATGCAAAAATAAACGGGCTTTGGTGGGGGCCCTACATAAGTGATTTTTGATTGATTGATTTAATCATCATACTTGATTGATTCATTCTGCTCTATGACATGCTTGAGTTTATTCTTTAATTATGAGCTAACCCTTTTTCTTGATAGCGCATGAAGGATCGTTGCCCAGGTACGCGTTCATTCTCGCTCTGGTTAATTCATATGTATTTTCTGACTCTCATACGTGCATGATTGATTCGAGTATTCATTGATTTCCTCATCATTGCCACATCAGCATCATTTTATTAGTAGAGACCCAATTTTAGGGACTTAGAGGGGTGCTACGGTCTTTACCGTACCTTCTCGATAAGTAACCTGACCCCCGAACCCGATCCGGTTTTTCACAGACCACCTTTTCCAAAATAAGGAGTCACACTTAGGGTTTTTCTTTCTTATTTTGTTTACCCTTTAAAAATAAAACAAAAATAAGTGGCGACTCCAAGTCATTTTTTTTAATCAATAAAAATCAATTTTTCAAATAAAAAAGTCGAGCTCGCCATCGAGTGGGAAACGCATTGAGTCGAAATGCGGGGTATATGGTCCATGTAGCGGGGGTTCATTGATGACTCCCAGCCATAAGGCATAGGGCACCAAGTTTATAGGATTAATTCAGCCACTAACTTCTTGGACTTCATCTCAGACTTCAAAAAATAGGATTCAATACCTTAGCACCTACAATTGAGCTCATACTTTACCCATTCACCCATGTAATGAGCATTGAGTCGATGACTCCTAACCAAAATGGCTTGGGGCATCGAGCTTTAAAGATATTTGGGTCATATACCCCTCGAACCTTGCTCGAGTTTCAAGGCAAACATAACTCAACATTTTTATTCGTCAACTTTTTTTTTTTCATTTCATTTTTTTTTCTTTCAAGTTGGGGACATTGGCCTCTTTTCAAGGTGTCTCAACTCAATTTGAAAGTAATTCAAGCTATTAAGACAATTAAGTCCAAATATCAAGGTTAGACTAATTTTTCATTTTATATCAAAGGTCTAGAGTGCACAGTGTGTTATGACTCAATTAGAAATGACCCTTGTAAAAATGAAAACTTCAAAGTCAAATCAACTTTAATCCACATAACTAGATTTCTAAGATTAAGCAAATGAGCTAGTATTCTAAATCAACTTTTTTCAAGCTAAGTATGCTCATTCATCAAACACAAGTGCTATGTTCTTCTAAAAAAAAATTACTAATTAAGTAAAAAAAAAAAATCTAGCTATTACACACTATCACAAACAAAACAAATAAAAAAAAAATCTAGCAATTCTAAATCAACAAATCCCTTTCTTTTCCTTTTCTACCATCCCCTCAACCAAACTAAACATTGTCCTCAATGTTAATTGAGAAAATGCAAAGAAAGAAAGGGAAACGTACCTGTAAAACATTATTTTCCAGCTCCTATAGCTGAAACAAAACAACATAAAAATATAAGCGTGGTAAGAAAAAAATGAAGCAAAAAGTGAATATTATCAACATAACATAACAAAAAAACAAAAAACAAAAAACAAAATAAGTCAAGGAGTATATATGTAATGATAAAGTGACAGTCAAAGAGAAAAGTAGAGGGACACTCCCTATCCTTAAACATGAGATGGATGAGAGATGATGATCTTTGAAAGTGCCTCATTAGTGGTAGGCACTATGGACTCCATCTTTGAAGAAAGAGTATCTCGTGTAGTTGGAATGGATGGGAAAATAACATCATGAACACTAGTTGGCTTCTCAGAAATAGATTTCCATTATTGGACAACCATGGTAAGGTTATCAACACTTTGGACAAGTTGCTGCTGAGTGAGTTGGATGTTTTCTTGAGTTTTTTGAATCATGTCCAAACAAGCTAATAGTTACTTGAAAGCCTCAACTAAGATGTGTACATAGCCAACAGAAGAAGATGAATGAATGATGTCTAGTGTGGAGGAAGCACCAGCTGAAACATGTAAGGTTGTAGCAGGATTTAGAGAACTAAATGCAACCTTTGGTGTAGAGACAATTGGCGGTCTTGGGGGTGTATCCTCTCTATCACTGAAATCTTCAAGAATTAAGTTTGGAGGTGGCACATAATGATGTTCATTAGTAGTGTTCAATGAAGTACTTGTGAATGTAAACTTGGTTTTGGCACACTTCCTTGTTATTTAGAAACAGTGTAAACTTCCTTACAATGATGTTTATTTTCTTGTCTAGGTTCAGCAGGAAAGCCATAGTACTCTAAAATGGTGCCTAGTACCTAAGAGAAGAATAACGGATATTTCTTCGCTCTTTGCAACTTCATTAATTGCCCACTAACAATTCAGAATAATGCCATCAGTATATCTTCTTGCCTTTGCATCAAGTGTTGGCAAGGGTAAACATTAGAGCATAAAACATGATCCAAAAACCAGAATTTGGAATATGTTTTTCTTCTAAACATTGCATGTGTATTAGTAGATTGATTTTGAGAAACTACTTGGACCATTTCAGTAACTTCAGTTTGGGTAATGGATTGGAACTCAACTACATTTGGAGGTGTAAGAGGAATATCCAAAGCTTTGGCTACCATTTCAGCATTTATCGTACCTTGCTTCCCATCGATTTCAAAATAAATCACTGAAGGAGAGTAGACCTCCCTGCTAGTCATGGTTTAGTAAAGTTCCAAGATTATATGTGGATAAAAAATAGTCTAGGTACCATGAACGACTCTAAGAAATATCAACGACAAAGCTCCATGGAAAATTGAGTCAAAGGAGATGTAGCAAATGCCTTGAAATCATAGTAGCATTCCTCATGGAATTTTCTACCCGAGCAATCTTTCGTTGTACTAGAAGCTATTTTCTTTTTTGGGGCTTTGTAAATTGAAATTCAGTTGTCTGGCCTTGTGGAGGTGTAGAGTTTGTAACCAGAGTAGGAGTAGGGGCTTAAAAAATGGAATGTTGAACTATAGGATTCTGAACTAGAAAAGTAGCAGAGGATTTTGGAAATGATGGAGAATTTTGTTAAACACTGATAATTCGCTTTCTCTTCATTGGTAATTTCTCAAGGACACACATCTTTGATTTTTCTTTATCCAGTGAAGCTCTTATGACATACCTCAAGGTTAGAGCTTAAAAAACTGGAGGTTCAAAAAAGGAAAATCTTGGAGAGGATTCAAGGCTAGTGTCATCTCCATTTCCGTCACTAATCTCCATAAACTCTTCCTAAAACTCAATTGATTTTCATTTTTGATTTCCTTTTTGTAATGGGAAAGAGCAAAAAATAAAAAGATATCAATTTGTCTGAATTTTGCAAAAAATGAAATAGCCTCTCAAAATAAATTAAAAATACAATTTCTCAACCCTAATTTCAATTTTTCTTTTCAATCCAGATTTGTTTTGCAATTGGAAAGAGAGAGAATAGTGAAAAATCGAATACTTGGAATGTCCGAAATGCTAAGAGTGTACGAGAAAATATTCTGAAATGAAAAATGAAAAGAAGAAGAGTACCCGATGATGTATGTGCTTTTGCAGTGTAGGGTATGGAAGAGAGATGAGAAAGTCTGAATGGAAAAAGAAAAGACATAGATGGTCTTTTACCTTTTCAGTGTCTCATGACCGACTATAAAGCTTTCTCAAATGGAGAATTTTAAAAATGGTGGGAAGAAGATGAAGAGTTTTGGCATGAGGGCCTCTTTTCGCACAATGATGCAAAATGAGCCAGAGGCTTATATTGATTGCAGGATTTTTAAAAAATTGGCACAGTCATGCAAATTGGTCAAAAGGGCTTGCTTTATTGCAACACTCAATATAAATTTCGTATAGTCATGCGAAATGGTCCAAAGACATAAAATCTTTGCAGTCTCTCATATCAGTTTCGCAATCATGCGAAAATTTCGCATGATCATGCAAACTAAGATAAAGATACAACTTTTTCATTTTTAAAGCTATGAAAACTCCCCTGTTTTTGGCATGAATATGCAAAATGGTGATAGGTCATTAAAACTTCATTTTTCCTTACTTTATGCATTCCATCCATTAGGAAAGTCCTTCAAAACACAATTGACATGGTTAAAAAGAATTTATTCATAGAGACAAAAAATTCAAACACAAGAACAAAAAAAAGAAAAAAAAAATCAAAGAAAAAGAATTGAAAAATCATTGAGCTAGTTAATATTTTAGAAGACTAAGCCCATCAAACCTTGAATACTTAATTTATGGAAGGTTCAAGGAGATATAGCTCTTTCTTTTCTTACACTATAGGTTTCACATATGGTTTCAGCCGATATCCATTAACTTTGAAGATACATCCACTCTTTAGATTAACAATTTCAATAACTCTATTTGAATGCACCTTATGAACCAAATATGAACCATTCCATCAAGATTTGAGCTTTCCCGGAAAGATGTGCAATTTTGAATCATATAAAAGTACCTTTTGTTCATCTTGAAACTCTTTCCTAAGGACAACTTGATCAAGTCATCTCTTGAGTTTGTCCTTAAAAATTTTTGAATTCATGTAGGCTTCATTTCTTATTTCCTTTAACTCATTCAAGTCTAGGAACCTCTTCAACCTTGTTCTTTGCATATCAAAATTCAATTTCTTTATAGCTCACCATGTTTTATATTCTATTTCCATCGGTAGATGACATGCCTTATCAAAAACCAACCTATGCGGTGACATTCCAAGAATTGTTTTGAAAGCGGTTCAGTAAGCCCAAAGTGCATCATGAAGTCTTAATGCCCAATCCTTGCAGTTTGCATTCATGACTTTCATCAAGATATTCTTGATTTCACGGTTAGCTGACTCCACTTGTCCACTTGTTTGTGGATGGTAAGGTGTGGCTACCTTGTGCTTCACTCCATATTTGGCAAGAAGGTTGTTGAATGTTTTGTTGCAAAAGTGAGTACCTCCATCACTAATAATGGCCTTTGGCACCTCAAACCTTGTGAAGATATTCCCCTCAAGAAATTTCATCACTACTTTGTGATCATTATGCTTGCAAGCTATTGCTTGCACCCACTTTGACACATAATCAACTCCTACCAAGATATAGGAGTATCCAAAAGAAGATGGAAACGACCCCATCAAATTCAATCTTCCATACATCAAATAATTCTACTACCAAAATGGGGTTAAATGGCATCACGTGTCACTTTGTTAATTTTCCAAGCCTTTAACACTTATCACAAGACTTGCAAACTTCATGTGCATCTTTGAATACAGTTGGCCAATAAAAAACTAATTGGAGAACCTTCAAAACCGTCTTTTGAGTGGAAAAATGACCTCCACAAGTATAAGCATGACATTGCATAAGAATTCTTTGTTCTTTTTCTTCTGGTACACACTTTCTAATAATTTGATCAGCACAATACTTGTACAAAAATGGTTCCTCCCAGTAGTATGCATGCACTTTGGACAAGAAAAATCTTCTTTCTTGAGTAGTCCATTCCTTAAGTAATTCTTCGGTGACTAGATAATTTGCAATATGAGCATACCATGGATTGACATCTACTTGCAAAAGAGCATCATTAGGAAATTCTTCTGAAATGTGTTCCACTGAAATTCGAGATAGGTGGTCAACTACCCATTCTCCACACCTTTCTTATATCTTATTTCAAGATTGAATTCTTGAAGAAGTAAAACTCAATGAATTAGCCTTGCTTTGGAGTCCTTCTTGTTGACTAAGTATTTCAAAGCTGAATGATCGGTGAAGATCACTATAAGAGCTCCGACAAGATATGCTCTAAACTTGTCTAATGCAAAGACAACTACAAGCAACTTCTTTTCAATGGTGGTCTAGTTCTTTTGTGCCTCATTAAGAGTTTTGCTTGCATAGTAGATAACATAAGGTTTCCCTTCACCTCTTTGCCCAATAATTACTCCCATTGCTTGGTCACTTGCATCACATATGACTTCAAAAGGAAGTTTCCAGTTTGGTATTCTCATAATAGGTGCACTAGTCAATAGTTTCTTCAACTCTCAAAGCATTTTTGACAATTCTTATCCCATTTGAATTTAGCATCTTTAATAAGGCACACATTGGTCATACTAGTTTAGAAAAATCTTTGATGAAACGTCTATAAAAGCTTGCATGACCAAGAAATTGCCTAACTTCTTTGACATTTGTTAGTGGTTGTAGATTAACAATTAGCTCGATCTTTGCTTTATCCACTTCAATGCCTTTCCTTGAGATAACATGACCTAAGACAATGCATTTTTCTACCATAAAGTGGCATTTCTCCCAATTTAGCACCAAAATTCTCTCAATGCACATTTGAAGTATTTTTTTTTTCCAAATTTGAGAGACAATATCAAAATCCTCACCATAGATGGTAAGATCATCCATAAAAACTTCCATGATTCTCTCTACCATATCACTAAAGATACTTAGCATACATTTTTGAAAAGTGGCGGGAGCATTGCATAAACCAAATGACATCCTTTTATATGCATAGGTACCAAAAGGAAAGTACATGTTGTTTCTCTTGATCTTCCAAGGCAATCTCAACATGAAAATAACTAGAATAACTATCAAGAAAACTAACGATGTCCCGACACCCTCTCCAATACTTGGTCCATGAATGGTAGAAGAGTTTGCCTTTCTTCTTAACCTTTTCTCTAATAATCTCATCTTCCTTTGATTTATCATCTTCATTCACCCATTTTCCTTTTTCTTGTTATTTCACTTTTTCTTCTTGCTCCATTTCTTTCTTCTCTTTTGGTTTTGACATAGGTTGATCAACTTGCTTACCACCTCTTAAGGTAATGATTGCCTTCACTTCATCTATCTTAGCAAAATTTTCACTCGCATCTCCAATTTCATGCACTCCTTTTGGATTTTGTCGGGGTTGTGAAGAAAATTTTCCTTTTTCTTGCATCATGTGCATGCTTGTGAGTTTAGAGATAGTAAATTGCATATTATAATTTTTTATGTGAGATTGGTTTGCAAGCTATCAAATTTATGATTGATATATGTCTCCACATGGTCTATAATTTGGTTTACTTGAGTATTGATATTCTTTTGATCTCCCATGAAGTCACCCATCACTTTACTCAAATTCACATAACTTGTTTCATCGGTGAAACTTGATGTTGAGAAGTTTGCATGTTAGAAGAGAATTGTCCTTGTCCACTCTTCCAAGATAGATTTGGATGATTCTTTCACCCTGGATTGAAGGTATTTGAAAATGGAGAACTATTGGAGTGTTTAACAAATCCAACAACATTAGCTTGTTCCATAAACATCTCTATAATAGTTGGTATGGCAGGGCATTCACTCACTAGATGTTTACCAGATTGACATATAGAGCGTTAGACAGTTTGCATTGGAACATCATTAACCACTTTGATTTCATGAGCTCCTCTAGCTTCAAGTTCTCCTAATCTCCTTGATAGAGCTGCCATTTTTGTTTACATGTTTATATCCTCATTCAAAGTGTACATTCCTCATTTAGAATTGTTTTGGGGCTTGGCTTTACTTGAGTATTTTCCATAAGGTTTGTCCCATGATCTTGATATCTCTGCCACATAGTTTAGAAAATCCAAAGCTTCATCAAAACTTTTACTCATAAAGTCACCTCCACACATGATTTCTAACAATTGTTTCATAGTCGATGACATACCTTCATCAAAGTAGCTTACCAACATCCAAGTGTCAAAACCATGATGAAGACAAGCATTAACTACCTCCATATATCTTTCCCAACAAACATAAATTTTTTCATTCTCCATAGCCACAAAACTGGAAATTTGCTCTTCAATCCACTAGTACAATGAGCTAGAAAAATTTTCTTCAAAAATTTAACTTGTAGTTCCAACCATGAGCAGATACTTTGGGGTCTCAAAGAATTCAACCACACTTTTGCCTTGTCCTTGAGAGTGAAAGGAAATAATTTAAGCCTCATAAGATCAATTGATGTGCTCCCTTCTTGAAAAGTGTGACATGTTCAAAATCCTTTATATGAGGATAAGGATTCTCATTCTCCATTCTATGAAATTGAGGAAGAAGTAGCACCAAATAAGGACGAATGATCATTTGCTCACTAGTAAGAACAATGCATGATGGTGCACTTATTCTCAGTGGATGCAAATGGTCTCTCATAGATTGATACAAATGGAAATTTTCTTGATTAGGACCATGTTGACTTTGTTGATTTTAACCTTGAGGTGCCATCATATTTGTGGTAATTCCAAGATTTAGCACTTGAGTAGATGAATTAGTTCTTTCCAACCTTCCCTTAGAACTTTGTTCCCAATGGAGCATACAAGGGTTCACCTACAAAACAAACAAAATAAAAGCAAAACAAAACAAAAAGAACAAAAGAGAAAAATAAAAAGAAAAATGGAATTTAAAAGAAAACAAAGATGAAAGTAGAGAATCAGTAAAAAGAACTTCACCAATCTTGTGATGTGGATCACAAGGGTTAATCCTCACCAAAAAAATTACCTTAATCACCTTGGCACCATCCCCGGCAATGGTGCCATTTTTTATCGATTGACTTTTTGTTGTTTATTGCATCAAAACACAATCTATAACCTAATTCACTATTCTAGAGTAGCTTATACTCGATCAAAAATGGTTATAGTACAAACTACCATAGTATAGTGGTTTTTAGGTGTTGTCCAATAGGATGGATTATTCTTGGCAATTAAGGTTTGAATGAGGAAAAAAAAATGTATGTGATCAAGTGAAATTGATTTGGCAATTCATGGTGAAAAATCAAAATAACAATGGTGTCTAATTGAAAATAACAATAAAATGCAAAAATACAAGAAAATTAATAGGAAATGAAATTCTCAGAGTCCAAATTTTCTAGAAAACAATTTCCATAGTGAATAGATGTTGAGATCTATTTTTCATTATGTTAGAATGAAAACCTAAATTCTCATCTAAACCGATTTTAGATTTAACTTTAAGCCTAGATCTAATTTCTCTTCAAATTAAGTTATTTAATCCAATAGATCAATTTCAACTATATATTCAATTCATCTTAAATCATCTTCCAATTATTCATTCAATGCAACTATTTGATCTCATTAAATTTAGTTTTAAGAATTTAATAAATCTACCTAGTTTACAATGTAATAGCCATTCAAGATAATTTGAAGAGAAAAATCCCCAAAATTCAAATATTCAATCAATTAGATCAAATTACCTTTGTAATTCAAGCTCATTTCTTTAATTCACCATGGATCTAGAACCTCCTTCATTTGAGAAAAACAAGATTTAGCCACTCATGCTTGGAGATTTGGTCTCATAAGGCATGTTTGACTAGTAAGAAAATGAAGGAAAGTAGAGAATTCTATTAAGAGAAAAAAATATTGAAAATTCTATAATCAAAAGTGTTCAAAAGCCTTTTCAAGTTTTTTATTTATAGGCCAAGGTCAAGTGGACACTTGGCATCATCTAAGAAGTCTTTCGGAAGCTTCTCTATTCAGCAATTTGAAGTTTAACAACAAAACAATCATTTTACACGAGCTTAGCCAATTTGCATGAAGAAAACTAATTTCGCATGGTTGTGCAAAATCAATGGAGCAGCAACAACAAGCACAGCTTCCTAGACCATTTTGCATGATTGTGCAAAATTTTTGCATGATCATGCAAAGTTAATTTGCAAATTCTCCTTGGCCTACAACACAAATCCATATTTTAGTCCAATTCGCACAGTCATGCGAAATTTTTGCATGATCATGTGAATTTGAAACATTTGATTTTTAAGCTCTTTTTTGTTATATATTCCATTTCCTTCTTTTTAATCCATCTTCACTACCTCCAAATTAGCTCCAAATCCCGGTCCAAGTGAATTGCTTCTTCCTCATCATCCACATTATTTGCTCTCTTCAATTTCATTTTTGTTTTGTCACTCAATGCTTCAAATCACCTTGAAATAGCTCTAAAACTTCACAAAAATCATTAGTATCTCTTGCAAGGGCAATAATGTATTAATCAGGCATATTAGGCATAATTACTACTCAAAAGGTATGGAATTCATGAGAATTATTATTTAAAATGTGTTATTTTTTAGTAGTAATCAAGCACCTTGTGTCTCGTTGTTATTTACATATTGTATTCAAATGTTGTTAACTCTCTTAGTGGGATATTAATTCAACTTTAGAATTGGATTATGAGAGAGTTAGTACTATCCTATGGGTCCTAGTGGTTCCTATTGGGGCTCATATTCCTTGAAGACACAATTTATGAGGGTTGGAGGATCTTGATTCACTTATGTGTATAAGAGTGTTTTAATAAATGCATAAGGTTACACAAGAGTAAGTGAATAATATCTCTAAATTGAGCTAATTGATTAATTATAGCCTAATTGGGTTAATTAATCAGCTAGGACCCTTTTTGGGGTAGAGTAAGTGACCCAAATCCAAGATGGGTTCAAGACAAAATGTATAAGAAGTCTATAAATACCTTTTTAGGGTTAGGGATTCAACATTTTGTCATACATTCTAGAGAGAGAGAAAAAAATCATTCACCCTCTAAGATCTCCACCATTATAGTACTATGGACTTTCACCCGATCCACCGACCGGTGCAACTCGCTAATTTAAAGGTGAAAGGGAAAGCTGGTTTTCGAGTTTTGAAAAATTCACCCTAGTGAGGAATAGTTTTGTTTGGAGTCGCCACTTACTTTTTATTTTTATTTTTAAATGGGGAAAACTTAAGTAAGAACAAAAACCCCAGCATGACTCCAGTAAGAAAAAAGCGGTCAACGAAAACTAGATTCTGGGTCTGGGAATCAGGTTACCTATCGGGAATGTACCTCATGTGGGGAAGCACCCCTCTAGGCCAGGAACTCGGTTTCTACTAATGAACTGGGCATATGGGAGCATATGGGTCAAAAATCAAACAAACCTTAGGCTAAACAAATGACATGAATCACATGGACTCGCCTAGTATTTAGCATGCACATACACTCAACAAGTAAAAATCAGAGTGCATACCTGAGGTCCCAGCTAAGCGCTGCATAAGAGGTTAGTCAATAAGCTCAAATGCACAACAAATATACATAGCAACCATGCACTAAGCATTCATGTGAATTCCATTATCCAAAGCTGAAGTGCATACCTGTGGTCTTCAGTCATGTGCTGCAAGGAAAATGTGAGGCAAGTAATATAAGCATACAACATAAACTCTCAATCAAATGTCAAATCTCATGCCCAAAAGGGAGGGAAGCAGGTTGAAATGAAATAAATGGTTTGCTTTCTTTTGCACACATTCCTCTAAATTCCATCAAACGAAACCATGCTCGCTTAACCCACATTCTTCTCATCCATGAAGTGGGCTCACATGAAATCTAACCAAACCGAACTCTGACCCTAAAGGTGGCCCACAAGTGCCTTGGAGCCTAAGGGCTCAAGCCACGACAAAAATGGGAGTCAAAGCATGCCAAAACTAGGGCTACCCAGCAGAACTTGTTGAACTGGTTCCCAACTAGTCCAACCGATTGAGAAAAATTTTGAAACTTTAACAACAGATTCCTCAAAGAATAAGGAATCGAACAAAAAAACGGCGCTCAATTCCGATCCCAGATGAGGCAGAACCAACCAAAATAATGCAACGTGTTTATTAAATAGGGTTGCCTAATTGGACCTGTTGAACTGATTCCCAACTAGTCCAACTGATTGAGAAATATTCTAAAACTTTAATAGAAAATTCCTCAAACAATAAGGAATCTAACAAAAAAATGGCGCTCAATTCCGAGCCCGGATGAGGGAGAACCGGCCAAAACAATGCAACGTGTTTATTAAACGGGGCTGCCTAGCTGGACCTGTTGAGCCGGTTCCCAACCGGTTCAACCGATTGAGAAAAATTCTGAAACTTTAATAAAAGATTCCTCAAAGAATAATAAATCACAAAATAAAAATGGCACTCAATTCCGAGCCCGGATGAGGGAGAATAGGCCAAAACAATGCAACGTGTTTATTAAACGTGGCTGCCTAGTTAGACCTGTTGAACCGGTTCCCAACTAATCCAACCGATTGATAAAAATTTTGAAACTTTAACAGAATATTTCTCAAAGAATAAGGAATCCAAAAGAAAAAGAACCGCGCTCAATTCTGAGCCCGGATGAAGGAGAACCGATAAAAACAATGTAACGTGTTTATTAAATGGAGTTGCCTAGCATGACCTGTTGAACCGGTTCCCAACTGGTCCAACCGATTAAGAAAAATTCTGAAAATTTAACATAAGATTCCTCAAAGAATAAGGAATCCAAAAAAAATGGTGCTAAATTTAGAGCCCGGATGAGGGAGAATGGGCCAAAACAATGCAACATGTTTATTAAACGGGGCTGCCTAGATGGACATGTTGAACCGGTTCCTAACCAGTCCAACTGATTGAGAAAAATTTTGAAAATTTAACATAAAATTCCTCAAAGAATAAGGAATGCAAAAAAAAAGGCGCTCAATTCTAAGCCCGGATGGTGGAGAACCAGCCAAAACAATGCAATGTGTTTATTAAATGGGGCTGCCTAGCAGAACCTGTTGAATCGGTTCTCAAATGGTTCAACCGACTGGGAAAAATTCTGAAACTTTAACAAAATATTTCTAAAAGAATAAGGAATCCAACAAAAAAAACGGTGCTCAATTCTGAGCTCGGATGAGAGAGAACCGACCAAAACAATACAATGTGTTCCTTGTAGAAGGCCAAGCCCGAGCCACCCAACCTTATTAAAACTAAGGCCACGAGGCTCATTAATCAACCAACAATGCAGCCCCCCCGAACTCAAGAAACCCAGCTGAAAGTTCGGCCACATGGACATCCACATGCGAACACCTAAATTGTTTGAAACCAAACTAAAGTTGCATGCACCTGAAGCCTCCCACCTATAGCTACTTAAATCCCATGGAACAAACTGAAATTTCAGCCTCCCATAGCCTATGAATCCAGCTGAAATTCAGCCACCTAAAGTCCCCCCAATGCAGCTACTGGAATCACCATGAAGCAAACCAAAATTTTAGCTACATGGAACCTTTACATGTAGCGACAAGACTTGGGGTTTAAGTTCGGATTATTGATGGGTAGCCCCAAATTAAAAAAAAAAAAAAAGAATGAAGAAGGTCATGGAAAACGAATAAAAGGCCTATCAAATGGAAACCCATTTCATGTAGAAGTCGATGAGATCCATGATTAGTGGCATAACTAAAGCCACATCCAAGCTTACCCTTTGATGAAAATCAAAAGAAAATGGGAAGAAAGCATAATAGTAACACGATTTCACCACTAAACTATCCAGCAATGTCTAAGAACCACAAGAGCTGATGAAAAATAGAGCGATAAATGGAAGCAAGTAAGGGAAACACAACAAATATACCTGCAGGTTCTCCTCTTAGGCAAGAACACGTTCAGAGTCTAGCTCTACTTTCTCACTCTCCACTTCTTGCTTTCTCAGCCTTTCTCTTAAAACCTCCCATGTTTTCAGACCTCTGTTTTCTCTTTTCTTGCTTTTTTCATTCTCTCTGTTTTCCTCAAAACCCCTCAAACTTATTTTCCTAGTTCTTTTTTTCTTTCCCTCTGGGTGCCAAACCCTCAGAGACCTCTAGAATCCTTCCCCACGTTTTTTTTTCTTCTACAGAGTCCCCTTTAGGATCTCTCCAAAAAACCCCTTTTTCTTCACAATGTCCCCTCTTTTCCAAAAACCTCTCAAACTTCTTCTTCTCACCATCCATACCACACCATTTTCTTCCCATTCAGCTATGGAAAAATCACCTTCATATTTGGAACCCCCCAACACATTCAGTTTCCCCATTTCTCGAGGTGGGCAGCTGCCCTCTCATTACTTCATAACTTCTTGCCCACGAAGAATCCACATGGATTCAAGGTGGGTTGCAATCAACCCAAAAAATGGCCTAAATCGGACATAAAACCATCCTCCTAACCCATCTGGAGCACCAGGGCTCGAACTAGCTTGAACAAGGGCACTAAAAATGCAAAAAATAGAGCCATTCGCAAGCAGCCCCGATGAACCGGTCGATCGATTGGCAATTGGTTGACTGCCTCAAAAACAATTTTACGAACTGGTTGAACCGGTTGAGCATCCTGTCGACTGGTTGAGGAAAATTTTTAAATTTTGATAGAAAATTCCTTGAAGAATAAGGAATCTAACAAAAAAACTGGTACACGATTCCGAGTTCGGATGAGGGAGATATGATTGAAACAAGCCCAAGTGCTCTGTATTCGAACCTGCTCCTATGAACTCCAACTGAATTGAAGTTTTGGGGAGACCTCACTTCATTCCTTTAGCATGATGTGAACAACTAGGGAATTGGCCATGACGACACTCTAAAATGAACTACATACTCACACTACATTGGACCGTAGATGAACCTACATAAGGCTCGAAAACCGATCAAGCTCAAAAGAGGGCCATGGCGGTACCATACGAAAAAAATTGGGTGCATGTAACACCCCTAAGATAAATGCAAGTGTCGAAGGACAAAATTGAGGGTTTACAAATATGCCCCTCTTTAGTAGAGTGAATGAACGAGTGAAACGCAAATGTGAAGTGCAAACAATGAATGAGTGAAATGAACTCTAGTGAAGAATTCAAATGACCAACAATTTTGTCCCCATACAACAATAAAGAAGGCTAAGGGAAATGAGTCATGTTGATCGAATGGACTAGGGGATCCAAGCACAATGCCAGATAAAGCTAAATGAATCTGGACATGATGCTGGAAAATATCAAGAGATCCGGACACGAGGTCGGAGTAAACTGAAGGAAAATGGATCAAGTCTGGGAGAGTATCGGAAAACCCAAGGAAATCCAGGCACGATGCCGGAGAAGAAATCGTATCCGGGCAAGTACCGAAAAGGGGTAGAATCCGGGTGAGTACCGAAAAAGGGTTAATCCGGGCGAGTACTGGAAAAAGGTTTGGGTGAGTATCGGAAAAGGGTCCGAGCGAGTATCGGAGAAGGGTAGAATCCGGGCGAGTACCGGAAAAGGGTCAGGGCGAGTACCGAAGAAGGGTCCGAACGAGTACCGGAGAAGGATTTAGGCGAGTACCGGAGAATGGTAGAATTCGAGCGAGTACCGAAAAACCCAAAAAAACTAGCCAAGCACAACAACACAAAGAAAGAGGGTGTATGCCCCAGTATGAACATGAGAACGCCACTAAATGATTCGAATAAGCAAGAAATCAAACATCTCAATCACGAAAGACGAAGGGGTATGCCTTAATGTGACGTCTAGAAAATGCCAATAAATGACAAGCGAGAAAACAAGGACACTACTAATAAGATGGAAAGAAGGGGGTATGCCCCTGTAGGACAACTAAAAAATGTGACTAGAGGTGAAAAGAAAGGGCTATGCCCCAGTCTAAGATATCCATACCATGTCAGAATCCCATAACCGTACATATGGTCAAAGTTAAACAGTTGAAAACATCACAAACATTCATTCCTAGAACAATATCGACTTTATTCCGCAACATCCAACATCCACAAAAAACTGATAGGGGGTATGCCCTAGTGTGTACATCTGATATGCAAGTGCCTCGGTAAAAAAAAGCTATGAAATGTATCACTAAAGACCTAATCGTCTGGATAAGTGAACAGGACAAAGTATGGGGTATGCCTCAGTGTGCACACCCATTGGGTCGATGAATACGCATGAATCTAATCCCAGGCCATCTCTTAAAAGCAAGCTGTTGTATGAAGAAACCAAGCTGAATGTGGGGTCTTATTCAAACACTGATGCCACGCGTCACCTGGTGAAATGGGTTGTCTGCGTCCCAGTGTAAGAATTGATGCCATCATGCAAGGATAAGGGTATGCCCTAGTATGAATATAACAAACCAACAAGCGGAGGGGGTCCTAGACAGTCTCGACTCTTTGCATCATCTGTCTCTGATCGTGGACCAAAGGCGAAGAGACGAAATGGAAAAGTAGTATGCGATTCTCGATATCTCCCAAGAAATGGAGCCGTATTGGTATTCCGTACTTCAATCAGTAGACAGAGCTTGTTGTGTCGAAGCAAACACGAGATCTTATAGCCTTAGGATGGTCTTACGACTTGAACTGTAATGAAGGCTAAGAGTAAAAGGTGAATGAAATGACGAGAAACAAAGACCCAAATACCCAATAGATAATGCCAAGCCTCTGTGTGAGCAATGTCAAATATCGGAGGACCATGTGAGTAAGGTGACTCAACCCTACATCCGAATGAACAATGTTTAATGATAGGGGATGTGCACCAAAGAACGCGTCGTTCATGAAGCAAGACGACGATCGACGAGAGTAAAAGAAGATGAAAAGGGATAAGACGAATGATGAAGAAACAAGCTGGGATAAAAGTGTAGCAAGTGTGATAATGACGAACAACTCATCCCATGAATGTAAAATCGAAGCAAGTCACTGTATGACGGGAGTGGTGATATAGATAATGACCAAGGAACCTAGTACAAAGGAAACCCAAACCTCATTCCCAATATGTCTCCTAGATCCATGGAAAAAAGGATTGTACAATGCTCTCACCGACTCTTAGAAGAAGAATAAGTCTCTCAAACCCAAAATGACCTATGATGATCAAGTCATGATATTGTCAGAAAACTATGCAAAACCTAAATGTTAATGACATGAACATCGAACAAGCACAAGTTTTTTTTTTTTTTTTTTTTTTTTTGTGGAACAACTGACAAAGGAAGCCAACGACCATTGATTCGTTCCTAATTGGTGTATCAGCTGATTCATGTCCTCTCAATGGTCCCTAACAACGGTGCCATTTGATTCGTGTTCAGCTGGTGTTCCTTGATTGCGATCCTCAGATGGGAGTAATCAACAAAATTTATAACCTATTACACCATGTACTAGGATAGCCTCAGCTAGCATAGCATAGTGGCTCTATGATCGTTCACTGGGATGGGTTTTCACTTCACAATTGATATTAATTCAAATATGAATTGGTGCTTTTTCATTTTAAGGTTAGCTTTAAAAGAAAACATAATCTTTGGTTGAAAAAGGATTGGTTTTAACAAAAAATAATAGTAACTGAAATTACTAATAAAGAAAAGCGTTTCTTGGAGTTTCAGATTACTAGGCTTAGATTCCTAATACAAGAAGAGAGTTTCGGTCACTTGTTTCTTTTCCTCGCATTAGAGAATTAACATATAGTTAATTCTCTAACCGGTGTGGTACAGATGCTTCCCCTTAATGGGTTCAAACACTAAATTTCTCTCATTGATGCATCTTGCAATGGCTCATGCCTCTCACCTAGCATTTGCCATTCAAGGTGATCCTTAACCTTGGATTACCCATCAAAAGCTCGCAAGAGATAACTAATGGATGTCTTCTTAGAGTCCAAAAGCTTACCAAGTGTTGGCTATTCTAGAAAATCCTACCTTTAAACCACCTCCCAAAGGCTCGCAAGAGATAAACTAGTGCATCTCAATGGACGGAGATCACTTGCCTTACCAAGTGTTGGCCCAGGTGATTTAAAGGCGTTTTAAGTTAACTAAAAAGATCAAAACCATTGACAGGTCACACTTTCTCTTCATTAAAAGCTGAAACAACAAAACTTCTAATTTTGCATTCAAAAACTTACCCGGCTTTCTTCATTCCAAGAGACAAAAAGCCTAGCCTCTCATCCTTTGAGGAAACATCCTCAGAGTTTGATTTGCTAGAAATAAAAATAACGAGAAAACAAAAATATGAAGGAAAAGCAGAGCAAGTGCTCTGTAAAATATATTTCTTACTTTGATCTTCCTCTCGTCGGACTACATATATTACAAGATCGATTTCTTTACATTGGTTCAAAGATATATAGAGAAGATATTTTCTAAGAAATATCCCAATAATATCTTTGACCGATTACAAGGAGAAAATAGAAATTCACACAAAATATCTTGAGAAAAAATCTAACTTAGTCGGTAGCAAATATTTGAGATTGCACAAGTGGATTTCGCACATTGAATTGTTCATCTTGCAAGTTTGAACTTTGGTTTTGCAACTTGGAGGTGATTTCACAACTTGGAGATGATTCCGCAACTTGGAGATGATTTGCAACTTCATTCGCAGCTTGGAGGTGATTTCGCAATGTGGTTTGCAGCTGCGAAGATGGAGGCATGGGCTGCAAAATGGCACTTGTGTGCCAAAGGTGGGTTTCGCAGCTCATTTTGCAACTGCGAAATGGGCTTTGGGCTGTGAAATTTTCGCACAACTTGGTGCGGTTGTCTTTAAACGGCTATAACTTATTCATTTCAACTCTAATTCACGTACCGTTTAAAGCATTGGACTCCTGACTTCCCGAGCTTCGAAACGAGATATAGTATGCATGAAATGGACTCCAGAAAGTACTCAAAATGTGTCCAACAGTTGTCGTCCTCTTGAATTCTTCATGTTAGATTTTTCTCTTTTTCCTCCTTGCATTCTTGATTGGCTTTGGCAAAGAACTACGAAGCTCCAAAGCTTGAATTCTTCATTTAAATGAGCTTCTATTTGTTTTTCCATGGATTATATAAAGCTCTCCTTCATTTTAGATTGCTTTGGTGATAAAAAAGCTATCAAAAACACCAAAACTTAACACAATTTGATTAGAAATGATTGCAAGGGTCCTTAATATGCCAATTGAGTTAAAAGGTAATAACTACTACTCAAAAGTGTTTAAAAGAGTTAATTACAAGCTATAAAATAGTACTTTTTGTGTAGTAATCAACCATACCAACATGATTTAAAAAATGTACCTCAAATCCCAAACCAAGTGGTCCCCTCAAACTAAAACTCCTGGATCAAAACCTAAGAGTGGAACGAAGAGTGTGACAAGCCTCACCTGCAACTTTGGGACGAGAGCATGTCATCATCACACAAGGAAAGATGGACGCGAAAATAATAAAAAGGATAGAAACAAAACTCAAAGACAGACAAAGTGAAGATGCACAATGTAGGAAAGAAGAAATCATGAATGACCCAAAAATGAAACAAACGAACAATGACACAATAGACTCACAATACTCACCGATCCAGACAATAAATGCAAAGTGCACAAGAAAAGGCCCCCAACCCACGTGAGAAAAAGTATGCAAGGCTAAGTGAACGAATAGGTCATAAATCGTGTGAGGCTCAATGAGTTAGCAATGGGATATATCAATGTGTGGGTGTATAACAGGGAATATGGCTACTCAAAACGATGGCCACCCATCCTTTGACCATGGTCTCACGCTTAAACTTCTTCAACTGATCCACATTGACTGGCTCCGAAAACTGATTTTTGTCTAGATCTGTCAACCAAGCAGCTCCCTCTTGGGTCAAATCTTGGATAACATACGACCCGCTCTAGCTCGGTCTGAACTTGCCTCTAGGGTCGCTAATTAATCCCCCGGGGACCTTCAAAATTAGGTCACTTTTTTGGAATTTCCTAGGCTTAACCCTCTTCCTAAATGCACGGGTCATTTTCTTTTGATAAGCCTGAACATGATCTGCTGTCCTCAATCTCCTCTCATCTAGAAGGCTAAGCTGATCATAATGAGACTGAGCCCACTCGGTCGGCTGC